>NC_060121.1:404556945-404859975 GCF_021461395.2 Schistocerca americana | reverse complement strand
GGGCAGTTGGCTGTTAACAGCGCATAGCGTTGCGCAGTTGGAGGCTAGCCGCCAGCAGTGGTGGATGTGGGAAGAGAGATGGCGGAGTTTTGAGAGCGGATGATCTGGACGTGTGTCCATCAGAGACAGTAAATTTGTAAGACTGGATGTCATGAACTGATATATATATATAATGACTTTTGAACACTATTAAGGTAAGTACATTGTTTGTTCTCTATTAAAATCTTTAATTTGCTAACTATGCCTATCAGTAGTTAGTGACTTCAGTAGTTAGAATATTTTATTTAGCTGGCAGTATTGGCGCTCGCTGTATTACAGTAGTTCGAGTAACGAAGATTTTTGGGAGGTAAGTAATTCATGAAAGGTATGCGTTATTGTTAGTCAGGGCCATTATTTTGTAGAGATTACTAAAAGTCAGATTGCGTTGCGCTAAAAATATTGTGTGTCAGTTTAGTGTTGATCAGAATAAGCAAAGAGCGAAATGTCTGAATACGTTCAGTTCTGCTCAAATGGTTCAAATGGCTCTGAGCACTATGGGACTTAACATCTATGGTCATCAGTCCCCTAGAACTTAGAACTACTTAAACCTAACTAACCTAAGGACATCACACAACACCCAGTCATCAGTTCTGCTCAGCTGTTTGAAAATCAAATAATGTAAGAGGTTTATCAGCGCAGTAATTCATAAATTTTTGTAAAGGGACGTTTCAAAGTTAGTAGAGGAAAACATTGGCTAGAAGAAGGGACAGATATATGGGACAAGCTTAAAGATATCAGGAAATGCCTTCCACGATAATGGAAGGTGCCGAAGAGGACAAAAACTGAGATCAAAATTTGGCACATGAGAAGAAGCCGCGGCAGGTCGCAAGAAACTAGTCTTATAAAACTTCAACTTTAAAAAAAAAATTCCTTTGTCACTTGCAATCAAGAAGAGAGCTAAAGAAAACTAGTGCGTTAACAAAACTAGCCTACAGAATGAACATATAATGATGAAAATATACAAATTAGGGTTATTCATTCCTTGCTATAGACACAGAAGAAGCGATATTCACTTCTTGATGATACCCATTTTTCACTCCCAACAATTTTCTTCCACGTAGTCAACATATAATTTTCAGCGTGGATGAGACGTTTACGTCTATAAGCATCGTTTGGTTTTTCACAACCAAAGAAACTTTTCATGATGATATTTACCTCAGCGTAACATTTTGTCCTAAACAACTGAATGATTTGTCCAAGATTAGTGCACTTTAAATCCTTGGAGGAATGATATTCCTGTATTCTTAAAAGGCTGTGTTTGAAGTCAACAGATAGCAAGGATTCAGAATGAATCTTTTGACTCTGCAGTGGGCGTGTACTGTTTTGAAATATCCCTGTAGTTTAAAACTGTCTCCACACAGAGGCTGAGACTCCCACAGGTATAGCTAAAATCATGTCAAATATAAAATTAACAGAGGTCCTCAAATGGAAGAGGCGTACACTTATCGTAATATACGACGTGCTGTCCGTTCCATCAGAGACTCAGCTCATAGATGAATAATTCCAACAGAATTTTCCAGACAAGATCAGCAAAGAAGAAATGTACCAAGAAGTCAAAAACTGTTCCGGAGCAGGAGGACGTAACAAAGAAACTGTGCACACTGCGACGGACTCCAGTTCTCGGGTAGGGAACTTTCTGCCGAACACCAAAAGAGCATACACTTGTACTAGGAGATTCTTACACGAAAGGAAACATTAGCCAGTCACTTTTAATAACGCTATTTATTCTCTTAAATTGCTCCGTTATCGATTTCGAACTGACGTATTCATCATCAGACGGTGTTCACGCTAAGATACAGACCTGTTGTTACATAAGATGTCACTTTCTATTTCTCCTTGTGATGAAAACTGCTTGGGACGGTGATGCTCTACGGTATGAGAAAGGGCCTATTCAACTATAATTGTAACTAATAAGGATTGAAAAGAATGGAAACAAATCATTGTAGTGTAACCATTTTACCTTTATTTTACGTCCAAATCCCCACGCCACTACGTTGCAAATCTGCTTGCTCTTACTAAAGCAGTAGTGAAGACTGTATGAAGAGTTTTTTGATAATTGTTTGATATGTCCGGACATAGTGTAAAACCTCCGGCCAACCCCCTCTCCCCCTCCCAAACACACACACACACACACACACACACACACACACACACACACACACACCACTTGGAAGCCTGCATACAAAGATGGTGATATCACAACTACAACAGTATCAAAGAATTTCTGTCTTAGAGATGTTTCAATATGCAAATTGATGTCACAGAAGGAAATTTACAAAGTATAAACGCTTCACTACATGCAATTTATATTCAATGAGAACTGATTACAAATTCGGTAAACAATTAAAGACGTTACTTTGTTCGGAAATGTTGCTGGAATGACATTCTGTAAATATTCTGGCTTACACAGGAAACATAGTAAATGACTAGACACCGTTCTACATAAATGAATATTACGACAGTGGATATTATATTAAAATGTGATAGATAGTTGGAGGTTTAAATTAATTACACTATTATAATAATGAAAGACGTTATATTTTATGTACTGTTTCTTGTTGGGTTAGTGTCTGCATATTGTTATTGTTAAAGGGAGCAGTGTTTATTCATGCTTAAAATTAAAACTCCGATTAACGAACTTTTGAAAAAAGGCTGCATTGCCTTACCCAGTCTGTTCATAGATGTTATTTTGTAGTGATTTCCTTTTACGTACATATATTCAATCTCTTCAAGTACATTCATAAAGCTTCCTTTCTCAGCATGATGAAATGTCTTGATGTGGTCTTCAGTGCATGTTATTGCATGATTGTTGAGAGCTGCATGCATTGCAATTGTGAATTTCGATGCCTTATTCAAACGTATGGTATCTTATGTGCTTTTTTCTCTCAGTTTGTCGTATGTAGTACGATGGGATGTTTGACAACTGTGTTTATACACCGGTGTTCAAAATTAAAACAACGAACCGCTCTTTCACCGTCTTGTGTCTAATTCACCGTCTAATCATACAAACTGTCACGAGATGTCCGTACAATCGTCTTCTGCACGGACAATGGCATTCCGATTAACAGACAACCCCATCAACGGTGACATCAGGACACCTATAAAACGGGGTAGTGTTTGCCGGATTGTTCCTCATCCACAAACGCTGTGTATACAGTCACCGAGGTGCTGTATGGCACAAAGAAGACGCCTACCAGGCTCTCTGCGGTGGAGGGTCATAGGAAGAATGGAAGCATAACAGTCGCAAACTGATAAGGCCCGATGGCTTAATGCGAATCGTTCTGTTGTTTCTCAGATGTACCAATAATTTATAGAGACCGAAACAGTATCCCAAAGACCAGGGCAGAGCTGACCAAGTGTGATATCAGAAAGAGAGGACCGTTATTTGGATGTAAGGACACGATGGTACCGCCTTAGTACTGCACGGAAGCTAGCATCTGACCGCCCAGCATCCACTGGACGTGTTGTTTCGAGACAAACGTTGTCCAGAAGGCTTCGGCAGAGTGGCCTGTATTGTTGGAGACCTGCTGTATGTGCACCATTGATGCGTCTTCACAGAATGGAACGTCTAGAGTGGAGTCGTCAACATACCACCCTGGCGGTCGAGCAGTGGGCCAATATTCTTTTTACAGATGAATCCCGAGTTAGACTGGAGAGGATTCTCGACACATTCGCGTCTGGAGGGAACGTGGAAAACGGCATCGGGACCCAAACATTATGGAAAGAGACCGATATTGAGGAGGATCCGTAATGTTGTGGGCAGGGATTATGTAGACCACATGAACACCTCTTCTTGAAATTTTATGGGTGAATCGACAAGGTTTAACTGCTGTCACGTATCGTGACGAGATCTTGGGATCTCATGTGCGGTTGTTGCGAGGTTGTGCGGGCCCAGACTTCATAGAGCTAGAGCGGCTGATGCGTTCTTGGACACGGAAGACATCGTACGTATGGCGTGGCCTGCTCGCTCTCCCGCTTTGAATCCCACAGAGCATGTCTGGGCTGCGCTACTGAGACGAGATGCATCACGTCAGCATTTACCAATTACTCTCCAAGTGTAGCGAGAAGCACTCCATGATGAATGGGCGTTACAATCTCATCATGAGTTTGATGATGTCATTCACAACATGCCCCGGCGTTGTCAGGCCTATATTACTGCCAGAGTTGTCGGAATGTGTGTGCAAAGCTGTTAAGTTGTAAGTTGGAAAAAAATGGTTGAAATGGCTCTAAGCACCATGGGACTTAACATCTACACTTAGAACTACTTAAACCTAACTAAGCTAAGGACATCACACACATCCGAGCCCGAGGCAGGATTCGAACCTGCGACCGTAGCAGCACCGCGGTTCCGGACTGAAGCCCCTAGAACCGCTCGGCCACAGCGGCCGGCTTGGAAAAAAACGAAGAACATTTTTATCTACAGTTACGCGTGTTACAGTTGCTTACATTATATATTCTTACATTGTTTCTACTTTGCTATCACCTGTTTCTGCTGTTTTCTGGCAAAATAAAAACAACCGTGCAAGATTTCCGTTTGTTGATTTAATTTTGGATACCAGTGTATATGTCTGATTTTTGATATGGTGGATTATTATTCTTTGAGTTGTGAATTGCAGTTTGCTGAAGACTGTTGTTTGTGGGAAGCTTATCTTAATATTAGCGTTTATCTTACATGCATGTCTGAAAGAATAGACTCTGTTAATTATCTACGCCTGTACAAAATATCTTCGATTTTTTTTTTACTGAGTGCAAATTTCCTTCTCATAAATTGTGGTTAGATACAGTTCTACTACCCGTTAGAGTGACACACGAAAATTTATGCCGAACTGGCACTCAAACCCGGATTTCCCGCTAATGGTGTGCTCTCGCTTCTGCCACTTCAGCTTTCCGTGTACCATCCCCGGCCTGGCCCAAACGTCCTTACGTGACGCTGTCTACATCCGCATTTTTTAGTAGACTAAATTCACCATCTACTGCTCGCAACATAAGATGGATTCCCACAACAGGGAGAAAGAGACATATGAGGAGTCGAGACCAACGTTGTTATCGTCATGTGCATACCTACGCTTATAATGCTTACATGCATATCTGAAGGAACAGACACCGTTGACGATGCATAGCTGCGCAAACAATTTTCGCCATTAACTGACTAACTACGAGTTTCCTTGGCGTCAGCTACATTAGGTATAAGTCTACCACCCAATAGTGATACAATGAGAATTTATACCAGACTGTGGTTGGAACACGGTTTTCCCGCTTATTGCGAGCGGTCGCTTTAACCATTTCAGCTATCCGTGCACGCTCTCCTCCGCGTATTCTCCCTGCTGTGGGAATCCAAGAAATGTTGAGAGAATTGGGTGATCAGGGTGTCCTGATGTCCAAAGTGCTCAGTGCAACCACCTGCGATAAGCGGGAAACCCGGGTTCAAGCCCTGGTCCGGCACAAATTTTCATCTGTCACTACTGGGTAGTGAATCTATACCTGATACAGCTGATGCCAAGGATATCTATAGTCAGCGAATTAATTTCGAAATTGTTTGTGTTATTAAGCAGATTGCTTATTTTGTTGGATATGCTCCTCAGGAAAAAATGTGCAACATATTTTTCTGCTTTTGTGTACCATATCTCGTGTTAACCACGTGACTGTCTGTTGTGTGATCGGTTTTGGATTTTTTGTGATAGTTTACCTATCCAAAGAGGACTATATCCATTGTTTGAGGCTACGCTTTTAATACTAATTACTTTTTTCAGAATGAGATTTTCACTCTGCAGCGGAGTGTGCGCTGATATGAAACTTCCTGGCAGATTAAAATTCTGTGCCGGACCGAGACTCGAACTCGGGACCTTTGCCTTTCGCGGGCACGTGCTCTACCAACTGAGCTACCCCGGCACGACTCACGCCCACTCCTCACGACTTTACTTCTGCCAGTACCTCGTCTCCTACCTTCCAAACTTTACAGAAGCTCTCCTGCGAAACCTTGCAGAACTAGCACTCCTGACAGAAAGGATATTGCGGAGATATGGCTTTCATATCAGCGCACACTCCGCTGCAGAGTGAAAATCTCATTCTGGAAACATCCCCCAGGCTGTGGCTAAGCCATATCTCCGCAATATCCTTTCTTTCACGAGTGTTAGTTCTGCAAGTTTCGCAGGAGAGCTTCTGTAAAGTTTGGAAGGTAAGAGACGAGGTACTGGCAGAAGTATAGCTGTGAGGACGAGGCGTGAGTCGTGCTTGGGGAGCTCAGATGGTAGAGCACTTGCCTGCGAAAGGCAAAGGTCCCGAGTTCGAGTCTCGGTGCGGCAGACAGTTTTAATCTGCCAGGAAGTTTTTAATTACTTTTTATTTTTCAACTGCTTCACATGTAATTTCTGTACGTGATATTCCATCTTATGCTGGTTAGGATAACAAGACGAACTGTTGATGCATACATCAGTAACTGGTGGTTTTCTGTAAATCTCGAAATGATGTTTACGGTTGTTATTGACGATTTTTCCGTCTAAAAAGTTGATGATGTTGTTGGTCTCATGCTCAATGGTGAATTGTGCATGCTGTTCAGATTTGTAACAATTTGGTCATTGGTGCCATCAAAAAGAATAATTGTATCATCAACACATCTTTTCTAGTAGATTATTGCATTGTTTATACAAACAGAAAGATTGGTAGCTGCCTAGCAGGGATGTTAGTAGACATTTACATAAACCACTGAGAGCAAAGATTTTTCAGAGCTAACAGCCACACCAACAGCAAAATTATCTACTACAAAAGGTGTGTTGACGATACAATCATTATGTCTGATGGCACCAACGAGGAAATTGACACTTTAGCAACAAAACTGAATAGCATGCACAAAAACATTTAATTCACTATTCATGAGACCAACAACAGCATCAATTTCGTATACTAAAAATCTCCTATAACAACCACATACATAATTTTGAGATCTATAGAGCCAACCGTCACTGATGTGTTGATTAATAACTCATCTTGTCATCCAAACCACCATAAAGTGACATATCTTCGATTCGTGTTGAATTACCGACATAAATTTCCACGTGTACCGGTTGAAAAAGAAATTAATAGCATTAAAACCATAGCTTCAAATAATGGATATTGCCCTCTCATGATGGATGAACTATCAAAAACATCCAAAAACCATCACAGCCTCAAATAATGGATGTTGCCATCTCATGATCGGTAAACTATCAAAAACATCCAAAAACCATCACACAACAATGCTTCACACCAGACAAGCATGTATACGAGATGTAGGGTAGAACGCAGCAGAAAATACGTTGCACTTCCTTTTTTAAGCAACAATACTACAGAAAGGCAATCTTTTTAAAAACACAAACATTAAGGTAAGCTGCCATACAAACAATGAACTTCAGCAGATTGCACTTCACAACTCAAATAATAGTAACCCTTCAAAAGAAAAGTGCTGCCAAGACAGTTTTGAAGGGAGACATTATAGCTACAAAAATAAGTGAGGTATACAGTGAGCATGCATAAACCGTAGACATACCGGCTTCAGGTTTTACTGCATGCTGGCAAGAATCTATTTTCGGTTCAGCCATGAGATAGCCCCGTATTTAGATAGAGTTAATATGGCTGCTGCTATTAGCGGCATAAGATGTCACGTCTTTGGCCTGGACGACAGTGCAAAATACGTTCTGGGGCAATAGTGTGAGGTGTCGAAAAGGCTCTGCTCATATTATCGACTTCTAAAAGCGCTCTGGCGCCTCTAGTAAAGCTTCTCTGTATATCACTGTTTGCGTTTCTTCCACTCGACGTGCTGTGTGGAGCAGCAGTTTAACAAAGCCGCCTCTGGTCGGCGTTATGGGAAGAAGACGCTTCCGTTCTGCTCCTGTCAGCCCTGTTGGGACGTTAATGGATGAGAAGACTCCATGTGAGAAAAAGGTTGGTCCGCAGCAAGCATGCTCCAGAAATGATCACCTTCTCTTTTTGAAATCTCATTCTGGAAACTTTCTCTTTTTCTTATAAATTCTGCTGTTTGACAAACAATTTTATATAACTATACAGCGTTGTTTACCGATTCATAGTAAACTTTCCTGTCAGAGTAATTTCCTGTGAGATCAGATACCACACCAAGTTCAATAGATTGTACTGCTTCTAATATCTAACATATATATCTACATACATACTCCGCAAATCGCCGTACGGTGCCTGGCGGAGGGCACTCAGCACCACTACTAACCATTTTCTTTCCTGCTCGACTCCCAAATAGAGCGAGGGAAAATGACTGTCGACATGCCTCCCCATGAGTCCTAATTTCTCATATCTATTTTCGTGGTCCTTACGGCAAATGTATGTTGACGGTAACAGAGTCGTTCTGCAGTTGGCTCCAAATGCCGGTTCTGTAAATTTTCTTAATAGTCTTCCTCGAACAGGAAGTTCCTTCGGTCCAGGGATTCCCATTTGAGTTCCCGAAGCATATCCTTAATACATACTTGTGTTTCGAACCTACCGGTAACAACTGTGACTGCCTGCCTCTGAGTCGCTTCGATTTCTTCCTTTAATCCGATCGTTTACGGAACCCAAACTTTCGAGCAGTACTCGAGAATACTTTGGACTAGCGTCCTATATGCAGTTACCTTTACAGATGAACCACACTTTCCTAAAATTCTTTCAATACACCAAAGTCGACCATTTGCCTTCCTTACTACACTCCTTACACACTCATTCCATTTCACATCGCTCTGCAGCGTTACGCCCAGATATTTAAACGACGTGACTGTGTCAAGCAACACACTACCATTGCTGTATCCGGACATTAAGGGTTTATTTTTCCTACTCATCCTCATTTTAGAGCTGGCTGCCATCCATCACACCAACTAGAAATTTTGTGTAAGTCATCTTGTATCTTTCTACAGTCACTGAACTTCGGCAACTTCCAGTATACCACAGCATCATCAGAAAACAAGCCAGACAGCTGCCCACCCTGTCCACCAGATCATTTACGTGTATAGAAAATAATAGTGATTCATATAAAACTTTCCTGGGACAGATCTGACGATGCCCTTGTCTCTGATCAACACTCACCGTCGAGGACAATATACTGGGTTCTAGCACTTAAGTAGACTTCGAGCCAGGCACATATGTGGAAACCTATTCCATTTGGTCATCTCTTCGTTAACAGTCTTGGGCACCGTGTCAAATGCCTTTCGGAAATCTATAAATATGGAATCTGCCTGTTGCCTTCATCCTTAGTTTGCAGTATGTCATGTGAGAAAAGGGAAAACCGAGTTTCGGACGAGCGGTGCATTCTAAAACAGTCCTGATTTGTGGACACAAGCTTCTCGGCCTCAGGAAAATTTATTGTATTGGAACTGAGAATAAGTTCAAGGATTATGCAGCACATAACTTTTTGATCATTGTCGTGTGTTTGCATTATGTTGTGGTTTACTTTTTGTTTTTTTATTTAAGCCTTGAATGAAAAAAGCTTTTATTTATTCTATTGTGGAACTAACTAAATATGTCATACAAATGCATTTACTGAAAACTGTATTAACCATAGTATGGTGCCCCGCTCCCTGACATTCATGCTTTCACTTGTTGAAAAAGGCTGCGTATAAATGTTACTATAAATTACACGTTCACTTTATTGATGATAAAACAGGAACCAAATAAAGCTTCCCAGTCTATTATTTTATTAATTCTTTGTGCACAGATCACGAAACTGAAGCTTTATTAAATTAGTTAATAGTTCATTTGATATCACAGGTTCCTCGTCTCAGTTAGATATTCAACTAAATTTTGGGATCCATTCAATTTTACTATTGTGCTAACATCTACATATGTAAAATTTTCTGGCAGATTAAATCCGTGTGCTGGACCAGGGCTCAAAATCTTCGCATACACCAATACCTGATCTGCTACCTTAAAACTTGGCAGAAGCTCTCCTGTATACCTTGTGGGACTGCCATTCTTGGTACAAAGGATATTGGGGAGACATGCGTTAGCCACAGCCGAGAGACTGTTTCCAGAATAAATTTTCAACCTTCAGCTGATGCACACTTGCGGTGTATTCTACATCTACATCTACATCCATACTCCCCAAGCCACCTGACGGTGTGTGGCGAAGGGTACCGTGAGTACCTCTATCGGTTCTCCCTTCTATTCCAGTCTCGTATTGTTCGTGGAAAGGAGGATTGTCGGTATGCCTCTGTGTGGGTTTTAATCTCTCTGATTTTATTCTCATGGTCTCTTCGTGAGATATACGTATGAGGGAGCAATATACTGCTTGACTCCTCGGTGAAGGTATGTTCTCGAAACTTCAACAAAAGCCCGTACAGAGCTACGGATCGTCTCTCCTGCAGAGTCTTCCACTGTAGTTTATCTATCATCTCCGTAACGTTTTCACGACTAGTAAATGATCCTGTAACGAAGCGCACTGCTCTCCGTTGGATCTTCTGTATCTCTTCTATCAACCGTATCTGGTACGGATCCCACACTGGTGAGCAGTATTCAAGCACTGGGCGAACAAGTGTACTGTAACCTACTTCCTTTGTTTTCGGATTGCATTTCCTTAGGATTCTTCCAATGAATCTCAGTCTGGCATCTGCTTTACCGACGATCAACTTTATATGATCATTCCATTTTAAATCACTCCTAATGCGTACTCCCAGATAATTTATGGAATTAAATGCTTCCAGTTGCTGACCTGCTATATTGTAACTAAATGATAAGAGATCTATCTTTCTATGTATTCGCAGCACATTACACTTGTCTACACTGAGATTCAATTGCCATTCTCTGCACCATGCGTCAATTCGCTGCAGATCCTCCTGCATTTCAGTACAATTTCCCATTGTTACAACCTCTCGATATACCACAGCATCATCCGCAAAAAGCCTCAGTGAACTTCCAATGTTATCCACAAGGTCATTTACGTATATTGTGAATAGCAGCGGTCCTACGACACTCCCCTGCGGCACACCTGAAATCATTCTTACTGCGGAAGACTTCTCTCCATTGAGAATGACATGCTGCGTTCTGTTGTCTAGGAACTCTTCAATCCAATCACACAATTGGTCTGATAGTCCATATGCTCTTACTTTGTTTATTAAACGACTGTGGGGAACTGTATCGAACGCCTTGCGGAAGTCAAGAAACACGGCATCTGCCTGGGAACCCGTGTCAATGACCCTCTGAGTCTCGTGGACGAATAGCGCGAGCTGGGTTTCACACGATCGTCTTTTTCGAAACCGATGCTGATTCCTACAGAGTAGATTTCTAGTCTCCAGAAAAGTCATTATACTCGAACATAATACGTGTTCCAAAATTCTACAACTGATCGACGTTAGAGATATAGGTCTATAGTTCTGCACATATGTTCGACGTACCTTCTTGAAAACTGGGATGACCTGTGCCCTTTTCAAATCCTTTGTAACGCTACGCTCTTCTAGAGACCTACGGTACACCGCTGCAAGAAGGGGGGCAAGTTCCTTCGCGTACTCTGTGTAAAATCGAACTGGTATCCCATCAGGTCCAGCGGCCTTTCCTCTTTTGAGCGATTTTAATTGTTTCTCTATCCCTCTGTCGTCTATTCCGATATCTACCATTCTGTCATCTGTGCGACAATCTAGAGATTGATGCAGATACTCCAAGTTCCCACTTCATTTTGAACGTGTGCTGTGTGCGGAGCTCTGGATTACACGCGAAAAATATATGAAGCGGAACGCAGAACTGCGTATTGTGCCAGGCTGCATGTTTGATGCCTTGGTGAGTGCAGAGCGGGCGTGACACAGTGGGATCGTCAGCCACAGCCGCCGAGCCCCGTCCGGGCTGCCGTCCTTGGGTGAGGCCCGGCCTTGCTGGCCGGTTAATTGCCGCGGCGCTGCGCGGCGGAGCTCTTTCAAGTCTTCACCACCGCAGACCGCGACCGTAGAGACTGCTCCCATGTCGTCGCCCTCACACCTACAGAGGCCAACTCTCTGGGCAGCTGGAACACTGACCCGCTAAGCTTCCCAGAATATCCCACATGGTTGGTTTGATGGTTGATTTGGGAGTTGCTCATCGGTCCCATTGGATTAGGAAAGAATGGGGAAAGGAAGTCGGCCTTGTCCTTACAAAGGAACCATCCCGGCATTTGCATGAAGCGATTTCGGAAATCACTGAAAACCTAAATTAGGATGGCCGGACGCGTGTCTGAATCGTCGTCCTCCCGAATGTGAGTCGAGTGTGCTAACCACTGCGCCACCTCGCTCGGTACCCCACGTGAAATCTGCTACTCTCATGCACTCTAGTCGTAATATTAGCCGTCCAGCGTTTTGTTCAACTGTACATGTGAACGCTTGTTGGACTGAAATCAAGTTTCGTGCTATGTACTCACAGAAAAGCTTACATTGCGACGATTATGCTTATCTTTCTACACTGAAGAGCCAAAGATATTGGTACACAAGGACGTACCCAGGATCTGAACAAGGGGGGGGGGGGGGGATTCAGGTCAAACTAGTCTCAGAAAACAAGGACTCGAGACAACATACAGCACTTCTTATTGAATAAAACAGTAAACTAGTGAAAAACTGCTTTCAATAAACATTTTAAATATAAGAATGCATTTGTTTAAAAATACAACTTTTTAATTCAGTAACAATCTTCTAGGATTTTTCGACAGTAACATGCCGAAGACGAAAAAATTACTCTCGGATATGCACGAATGAGTTCAAATATCTTCTGGGGGTGGGGGGGGGGGGGGGGTAGCTGCACTCCCCCCCTGCCCCTCGCTAGGTTCGCCCATGTTGGTACACCTGCATAATATTGTGTAGGGCCCCCACCAGCACGCAGAAGTGCTGCAACACGACGTGGCATGGACTCGACTAACGTCTGAAGTAGTGCTACAGGGAACTGAAACTATGAATCCTGCAGGGGTGTCCATAAATCCGAAAGAGTACAAAAGGTGGAGATCTCTTCTGAATGGCCCGTTGCAAAGCAATAATCGTGGCATGGACTTGATTAACGTCTAAAGTAGTGCTGGAGGGAACTGACACCGTGAATCCTACAGGGGTGTCCATAAATCCGTAAGAGTACAAGGGGATGGAGATCTCTTCTGAACAGCCCATTGCAAGGCATTCTAGATATGCTCAATGATGTTCATTTCTGGGGAGTTTGGTGGCCAGCGGAAGTGTTTAAACTCATAAGAGTGTTCCTGCAGCCACTCTGTAGCAATTCTAGACATGTGGGGTGTAGCATTGTCCTGCTGGAATTGCCCAAGTCCGTTAGAATGCACAATGGGTATGAATGCATGGAGGTGATCATACAGGATGCTTACGTACGTGTCACCTGTCCCAGTCGTATCTAGACGTATCAGCGGTCCCATATGACTCCAGCTGCACACTCCCCACACCATTACAGAGCCTCAACCATGTTGAACAGTCCCCTGTTGACATGCAGGGTCCATGCATTCATGATGTTGTCTCCATACCCGTATACTTCCATCCTTTCGATACAATTTGAAAGGAGATTCTTCCGACCAAGCACCATGTTTCCAGTCCTTAACAGTCCAATGTCGGTGTTGACGGGCCCAGGAGAGATGTAAAGCTTTGTGTCGTGCCGTCATCAAGGATACAAGAGTGGGCATTCGGATCCGAAAGCCCATATCGATGATGTTCGTTGAATCGTTCGCACGTTGACAGCATTGAAATCTGCAGAAATTTGCGGAAGGGTTGCACTTCTGTCACGCTGAACGACTCTCTTTAGTCGTCGTTGGTTCCGTTCTTGCAGGGTCTTTTTCCGGCCACAGTGATGTCGGAGATTTGATGTTTTACTGGATTCCTGATATTGATGGTACATTCCTGAAATGATCGTACAGGAAAATCGCCACTTCATCGTTATCTCGGAGATACTGCCTCCCATCACTCGTGCGCGACCGTAACTCACTTAAATCTTGATAACCTGCCATTGTAGCAGCAGTAATCGATCTAACAACTGCGCCAGACACTTGTCGTCTTATGTAGGCGTTGCCGACCGCAGCGCCGTGTTCTGCCTATTTACATATATCTCTTTTTGGATACGAATGCCTATACCAGTTTCTCTGGCGCTTCACTGCAGCTGTGGTTGGGTTCAAAGAGCTGCAGTGTACCTCCAGTTCCTAGCTACTCGTGGATGCCAGATGGTGAAAACTAGAAGATACTGAAGGGCGTCAGAGGCAGGAATCCATTAACTGGAGCTGGTCCTGACTGGGTAGACACACAGAGTGATCAATGCCGAGGACCGGGTCGAAGGCTAGGGTTTCGTTTGCTTAACATACGATGACCCAAGTAGGATAGCCGAGACAGTGTAGGAAACGGATAGGTATCACGAACGATAGAATATTACCCCTTTGCTTTACAGTTGCTACTGCAATGACTTGGGTGTGCTCCAAGGAGCATCAACGTTACATCAACGATTTATCTTATAGATCGGTAGCACTATGAGATTGTTCGCCGCGCGGGATTAGCCGAGCGGTCTCGGGCGCTGCAGTCATGGACCTTGAGGCTGGTCCCGGCGGAGGTTCGAGTCCTCCCTAGGGCATAGGTGTGTGTGTTTGTCCTTATGATAATTTAGGTTAAGTAGTGTGTAAGCTTAGGGACTGATGACCTTAGCAGTTAAGTCCCATAAGATTTCACACACATTTGAACATTTTTGAGATTGTTCACTGGCGATGCTATTGTCTACAGCGACGTATCGTCGTTTAAAGATTGTAAGTTATTGCAGACACTTCAGAAAAATTTTATACTACTGTAATGAATGGATGAATGTAAGATATTGCCTTCTACAAAGAGAAAGAAACTGGTGTATCTGTGGTGTCGTTACTCACGACACCAGAAAGTACCGCACCACAGTTTGTTAAGCCGCACTCGTAACACTCGTAGCGCAGCCGCTGTATTGGTTGGCAGTACGAACTATACCGAGGTCCGCCAGTGGCTGCAGCTGCCAACCCATGGGCACCACGTGTGTGAATAGCGGTTGGTCGATGTCTCGTTAAATACCAGAGCACTGAGCTACGGCAGACAGTTATCTACAGTGCGCCGAGTCGCGTACAATCTCCAGTTACTGCCGAGTCTACAAGCTGCGGTGTTTTGCCGTCGTTAGGGTCCGTAGGCATCGTACACCAGCTCTCGACTCTGCCTAGGTATCACTCAGAGGCACAGTGACAGGACCTGAATATTTCAAAGAACTTGTAGTAACTTAAAAAGTCTAATTGTGTTGGCCGTTTCACAAGAAGAAGCATCATTTAAGTTGAGTATTTCTTCAATTTCAATAAACGTCATTTTATTCCTAATTGTTCGGAATCTATCTGATTGAAGATAGCCTACGTCGCCCTCCTGCATTACCAGCAGTATCCAATTACAAGGCTGGTGGCGAAAATCTACAGTACGTCACATGGTATAAGTATTTGGGGATAAAGCAATGTGAAATGTAGCATAGGGAAGGGGAATGGAAGGCTTCTACGAAAGAGTGGTGTATCTCTAAAGGTATTCGCATGCAAGACTGTAGCGCGACCAGTTATACGTTTAACATTGTTCCAGTATTTGGAGTCAACAAAGCATATCGAACGAAATGAGAGAACCCGTGCTAGGATCGTAATAGGTAGGAACAGTCAGTACGAAAGTCTAACAGAAATACGTAGGCAACTTAAAAGGAGAAAATACCACGTAGTTCCCGCGAAACTTTGTTGGATAAATTTACAATACCTGTATTCGATTAAGGCTGTGCCACCATTATCGCACCACCACAGCTAGGGCTACTTGAGAATAAAATCAGCAGTTCTTTTAAGTATTCACTTTTTCGAATAGTTTGGCATTGCCCTGTATCTTCTCTTATGTTGTACTAATCATTTCGTCTCTATGTACCTACAACACCCAAGAGCCTCTATAAAGACTTTCGTGAATTAGTCGTGGCCTGTGCCATCGCCTGAATTTACCCTCTACCACCCCCAGAGGACCAGGTCAACTATTCTCAAATACCGAAGGACATGTTTCAGTACTTTCTCCCTTCTTCTGGTAGCGGTGTTTCAAAGACTTCTTTTTTCTTTCTCGTACTTTTTTACTTGCTACTTCATCAGTACAGTTATTTTCTTAACACTCTTCGACAGGACCATTTTTCAGATCCTTCCAATTTCTTCTTCTCCATTTTCCTAGCGATCCACTTCTCACTTCCATAGAACACTTTTACTCCAGACTTACACTTCCAAGAACTTGTTCCAGATTTCCACAACCGTGTGCGATAACAATTTGTATTACAGAAGAAAGCTTTCCTCGGCTGTTCAAATCTGCTTGATGAGACCTTTCTTGCTTCAGCCATCCTGTGTATTATTACATCCTAACCGGCCGGAGTGGCCGAGCGGTTCTAGGCGCTTCAGTCTGGAACCGCGCGACCGCTGCGGTCGCAGGTTCGAGCCCTGCCTCGGGCATGGATCTGTGTGATGTCCTTAGGTTAGTTAGGGTTAAGTAGTTCTAAGTTCTAGGGGACTGATGACATCAGATGTTAAGTCCCATAGTGCTCAGAGCCATTTGAACCATTTTATTACTTCTTAGACTGAACAATACTTTCACTTCTTCCAAAGAGGAAGGAAGATCAGCTATTAAGTTCCGTCGGCTTCGAAGTCATAAAGACCGAGCACAAACGCGGATTGATTCACTGATGGGAAAGGAAATCAGCTGTACCATCTTTAAAGGAACCATGTTGACATTTGCCTGAAGCGATTTATCGAAATAACAGAAAACCTAAATCTGGATGGTCGGACGCCAGGTTTTAACCACCGTTCTTCAGAATGCGAGTCGATAGCGCCAACGACTGCACTACCTCGCTGGGTTTCATTCGTTCTCAGATTTGATGTTAAGCAAATCGTTACTCTCCTTTCTTCTAATTTTCATCACCTTGTTTGTTTTGGTTCAAATGGTTCAAATGGCTCTGAGCACTATGGGACTCAACTACTGAGGTCATTAGTCCCCTAGAACTTAGAACTAGTTAAACCTAACTAACCTAAGGACATCACAAACATCCATGCCCGAGGCAGGATTCGAACCTGCGGCCGTAGCGGTCTTGCGGTTCCAGACTACAGCGCCTTTAACCGCACGGCCACTTCGGCCGGCTTGTTTGTTTTGTTTGTCCTTGAGTCGCGTTCTGTGTGGGGCATGAGGTCCATTTCTTTCAACAGTTTTTCTACGTCTTATTTACACCATCTGATCGAAACATGCGGACAATTATTGGTGGATATCAATATGCAGTATGTCCCTCGTTCTCCTTTATGACGGTTGAGGTCTGCTACGGAGACATTCAGTGAGGTGTCTGAATGTTCGTGGAGAAATGCCAGCTCATTCTTCCTCATAAACCGAAACGAGAGAAGATAGTGATGTTGGGTCATGAGGTATGGAGCGAAGTCAACGTTCTAACATATCCGAAACGTGTTCTATTGGCTTCAGGTCGCGGCTCTGGGTAGATTCATTTCTGAAGTGTTATTATTGCCCACCAGCCATTGCCTCACAGATGCTGCTTTATGATGATGGTCGAAGTAGAGAAGATATAAAATGTAGACTGGCAATCGCAAAGAAAGCGTTTCTGAAGAAGAGAAATTTGTTAACATCGAGTATAGATTTAACTGTCAGGAAGTCGTTTCTGAAAGTATTTGTATGCAGTGTAGCCATAAATGGAAGTAAAACGTGGACGATAAATAGCTTGGACAAGAAGAGAATAGAAGTTTTCAAAATGCTGAAGATTAGATGGGTAGATCACATAACTAATGAGGAGGTATTGAATAGAATTGGGGAGAAGAGGAGTTTGTGGCACAACTTGACTAGAAGAGGGGATTGGTTGGTAGGACGACATATTCTGAGGCATCAAGGGATGACCAATTTAGTACTGGGGGACAACGTGGAGGGTAAAAATCGTAGATGGACACCAAGAGATGAATACACTAAGCAGATTCAGAAGGATGTAGGCTGCAGTACGTACTGGGAGATGAAGAATCTTGCACAGGATAGAGTAGCATGGAGAGCTGCATCAAACCAGTCTCTGGACTGAAGACCACAACAACAACAACCGTAACTCAACCTCCTCCGTGCTTCATTGTTGGTACTACTCGTGATGGTAGGTAAATTTCTGCTGGCATTCGCCACACCAAAATCTTTACTTCGGATTTATACAGCGTATAGCGTGACTGAGCACTCCAAATCACACGTTTCCAGTCATCCATTTTCCAGTGGCATCACTATTTACACTACCTAAAGCGTTGATTAGCATTGTCTACAGATATGTGTCGCTTACAACGAGCTGCTCGACCACTGTACCACGTGTTTTTAGCTCCTCATGCACAGTCATTATGGTAGGTGGACTGTTAGTGGCGCTTTGGAAATCACGACTGAATCCTTCTACTGATTTCATGCGGTTTTTTTTTAAAAAAAAAGAAAGTCCCTCCGCAGGGCTTGAAGGTCCCTGTCCTGTCCCTGCTTCCTGATATACTGGCGGGTGCTCCTTTCGTGGCCTCTAGTAGTCAGTTCCGCATTACATACGGCTGTCCGAATATTTTGGATCAGATAGCGTATTTCGTTCCACCTGCACCCTACCTCCACAAACACCTTATGGTGTGCGGTGAATGTACTTTTGTACCACAATCTTTTCTTCATCTTCTTTGTCCCATTCGCGAATAGTGCGCGTTAACTCTCATTTGCCTGATTTTTTCGCTGTGGGCTTTTTGTGTGACGTATGCTGGAGGAAGAAGTATGTTTGCCGATTCATCATTTTAACAAAAAACCTCTCGGCAATACGCAATTTCTATTGCACCGTTGTCACGGGAGTTTGTTGAGTACCTCTAAATCTCTCACATGCTTACTATACGATCCCGTGAAGAAACTTGCCGATCTCCGTTGTAT
This sequence comes from Schistocerca americana, assembly GCF_021461395.2. Lineage (NCBI taxonomy): Eukaryota > Metazoa > Arthropoda > Insecta > Orthoptera > Acrididae > Schistocerca > Schistocerca americana. The sequence goes on along the minus strand of NC_060121.1, from coordinate 404,841,064 downwards.
CGTACTCCTTATTCTATTAATTTCAGTGTGGTAACAGTCCCAGACTGAAGAGCAGTACTCAAGAATCGGTCTTACAAGTGTTGCTTAAGCCACTTCTTTCGTGGATGAATTACATTTCCTTAATTTTCTTTCAGGTAACCTCAGCCTGGGATGTGTTTTCGCTGGATACTTTTATGTGGTCGTTCGGCTTAAGGTTCCTCCGAATGGTTTCTGCCAAGTATTTTACTGTAGCTACCGTTTAAAGTGAGTTTTCGATAATAGCGTAATCGAAAAGTCATGAATCATTCCACCTACTCATGCGGAATATGTTACGTTTGCTTAACTTAGAAGTCTGCCCGTCCCTGTATGAACCACCGATCTTCCGAAGATCTTCCTGCATTTCTTGTGGTATTACAACTGCTCCGTCAAGAATAGCATCGTCTGCGGAATGTTTCACTGAACTAATCGCGTTATCCACTAGATCATTACGCTTTAGTAAACAGAATGGCCTTACACCACTCTTCGGGCGCTCCGTTATGAACATCATGTTGAGCTTTACATGACCTAACAAAAAAAGTGAAGACTCAGAATCTAACATTCTGCGTGGTGTCTGTTTGTTCTATATCGTGTCTCCCTACCACTTTCGTGCGACGACGCTCTGAGCGTGTTTTTTGGGGAATTGACTAGTTTGAACCTCGGACCTGTTGCTGGTAAGGAGACGCCAGACCACACATGACATGTAGAGTTCAGAAGAGTTCAGTGAGACTAGCGATGATATAACCAAATACTTAATGATTTCAGCGTCAGCTCCACTGCACTCCCTGTAAAAGAATCTTAATACTAACTAAATTTAGTGGAAGGGGTTCAAGGCTTTCCTATTTTTAGTTAGCTGGTAAAATAACATCGAAAAAGCAGTTAAGTTTACCACTGGAAATTTTATTCTACTCGCAAAACATTGTTTATAAATTGCACTATTGATAAAAGGAAATGTTTTAATACAGGATGACAAAAACCAACTGCGTTCAACAAAAATGTCAACGAATATTCCCTGAATGGGTTTCCAATTTCTACAATGGATCGAAGGATGACCTATGCCATATCACATCTATAATCTAGGTTTAAATTAAGTTTCACAAAAGAGAAAACTATCAAAATGGTCTACAGTGACCCTCAATTATCTTTAATTACTTATCTAACTTGTCGTAAATTACAGTGGCTGATGTGGCTTCTCAATAACTATATAACAGAAAAATCATGGCGTTTCAGATTTTTACTTCAAGTGGAAAATGTGAACACCATGAGCTTTAATTGACGATCGACACTAGCATTACGCAAAAAGGGGATGTAACAGATGAGACTTCTGCAGTTCTGAGTGAAGCTTTATGCGCTGTTATGCGGCATCGCGTGCATTCATTTCCTTGTCGGTGTTCGTTAGGGGGCGGCGGACAGCACAGCTCCGCTCACCTCGCCGTCTCGGAAGCAACTCTCTCCTAACTTCTCCTTACTACAATTTGCCGAGGTTGGTTTAAAAAAACTATCTGGCTGTGTTTTCATCTGACCAATCAGGGTCTCAATGTTAACCTTAAGCTCTGCCTACAAAAATTCTGTCTATCCAATGAGAAACGTCATACTTTTCGTGGTGGGGCAATGTTTTTAATGTTTGCAACGTAATAGAGACGCGAAAAAGTCTCACGCTAAAACTTGCAGCTGGTGTGGTCCTTTTAGTGTTATCGTAAGATCTATACTGTTCTTCTGGAGAGCTCTACCTTTTAACATGGGCTGGGGGGTGGTCCTGACGTAACAGTGACGCGAAAAAGTCTCACGCTTAAACTTGCGGCTGGGGTGGCCCTTTTAGTGTTATCGTAAGATCTATACTGTTCTTCTGGAGGGCTCTAGATTTAAACATGGGCTGGGGGGTGTTCCTAGCGCTTAGCTGCCGACGTGGGTGTCCGTCCCTTATCGTAGGGCCTTCTAGCTTAACACGGTTCTGCTCTCGGCTTCTGTTCTCGTTTCTCCCCTCAGAACTGCGTCTGTCTCACGGTGGGAAGGTATGACATGCATTTAGGCATTCTTGTGTTAGTCTGTGGTATTCCATTTGCTCACTCGTTACTCGTATTACTTTGGTTAATTTAATGTCACGATTTATTCGGAGCTATGTGACATACTACTGGATTTGCTTATCATGTCAGGGTTTTCATGGAAGGTGTTGGATTTGCCTGACACTTTACAAGAAGATATGGTCGGACGTCAACGCGCTTCGTACACACCATCGTCGGGTACGTAAAAGATTAGATCTCTGTTTATTGTTGTTACCATACGTATAAGAGCCGTGAATAGCGTCAGAAGTTGAGTGATCACTGTAGAGGACACGGAGATGCCGCGTACACGTGTGAGACCGTGTTACCAGCACATAATAGAGTTTGATTGGAACCTTATTGTGGGCCTCCATGTGGCACGCTGGTCGAATAGTGCAGTATCCAGGTTGGTGGCGAATTCGGTTGTGACGGTGGCCCGATGTGACCGTGATATTCGTTATCGAGGCTTCAATCGACTACGTGTAAACAACAAAAAGAAAGATCACTGTATCGTGCACCAACCACAGCACAGCAGCTACAAATGTGCCCTGCCATCCGAGAACAAGTAATGAGCTGCGTGCAGCATTCTGTGTAATTCTACAGAATTGGTCGAACTAGGGAGCTGCCGTCTCATGCGTAGGTTTTCGTTAACACCACGGTACAGACGGTTGCGTTTGTTGTGGTACCGTGACCGGAAAGCATGGACTACTGGTGAATGCCGTTGCATTGTGCTCAGCGATGAATCGTGATTCTGCATTCGCCGGATGACCATCGTTGGCCAGTATGGCGGCAACTTGGCAACAGGCCCCATTTTTCGAACGCTTTGGAGAGACGTAGCGGTGTTACTCCTGGCGCCTTGGTGTGGAGAGCCATCAGATATGACCTCAGGTCACAGCTGACATTCACTGGGGCAACTCTGACGGCAGACGTGTTGCGCCTCATGCTAAAGCATCGTAGTGCCATTTTTCAACGGGAGACTACTCATCCACACACCGCGAAGGTCATTTTATAAACTGTCTGCGTGATATTGAGGTACTCCCGTGGCCGGGAAGGTTCCTAGATCCGTTCCCGATAGAGATCTACTTGATAATTTAGGACGTCAACTCCGCACCAGTGTCAGTATCCTGTTTGTCAAGGAGTAGGTACAACAGAAGTGGACCAGCCTGCCTAAGGAGAGAATACAGCGGCTTTATGACACCCTTCCCAGTAGAATTAATTGGTCACATTTTAGAACATGTTTTTTGCTCGCGTATCATGTCATTTCTGGAGACCCAGGATCTACTCTGTAGAAATCAACATGGCTTCCGGAAACAGCGATCGTGTGAGACCCAACTCGCTTTATTTGTTCATGAGACCCAGAAAATATTAGATACAGGCTGCCAGGTGGTTGCCACTTCCTTGATTTCCGGAAGGCGTTCGATACAGTTCCGCACTGTCGCCTGATAAACAAAGCAAGACCCTACGGAATATCAAACCAGTTGTCTGGCTGAATAGAAGAGTTTTTAGTAAACAGAACACAGCATGTTGTTATCAATGGAGAGACGTCTACAAACGTTAAAGCAACCTCTGGTGTGCCACAGGGGAGTGTTATGGGACCATTGCTTTTCACAATATATGTAAATTACCGAGTAGATAGTGTCGGAAGTTCCATGCGGCTTTTCGCGGATGATGCTGTAGTATACAGAGAAGTTGCAGCATTAGAAAATTGCAGCGAAATGCAGGAAGATCTTCAGCGGATAGGCACTTGGTGCAGGGAGTGGCAACTGACCCTTAACATAGACAAATGTAATGTATTGCGAATACATAGAAAGAAGGATCCTTTATTGTATGATTATATGATAGCGGAACACACACTGGTAGCAATTACTTCCGTAAAATATCTGGGAGTATGCGTACGGAACGATTTGAAGTGGAATGAACACATAAAATTAATTGTCGGTAAGGCGGGTGCCAGGTTGAGATTCATTGGGGGAGTCCTTAGAAAATGTAGTCCGTCAACAAAGCAGGTGGCTTACGAAACACTCGTTCGACCTATACTTGAGTATTGCTCATCAGCGTGGCATCCGTGGCAGGTCGGGTTGCCAGAGGAGATAGAGAAGATCTAAAGAAGAGCGGCGCGTTTCGTCACAGGGCTATTTGGTAAGTGTGATAGCGTTACGGAGATGTTTAGCAAGCTCAAGTGGCAGACTCGGCAAGAGAGGCGCTCTGCATCACGGTGTAGCTTGCTGTCCAGGTTTCGAGAGGTTGCGTTTCTGGATGAGGTATCGAATATATTGCTTCCCCCTGCTTACACCTCCCGAGGAGATCACGAATGTAAAATTAGAGAGATCCGAGTGCGCACGGAGGCTTTCCGGCAGTCGTTCTTCCCGCGAACCATACACGACTGGAACACCGTTGGGTGGCTTGCGGAGTATAAATGTAGATGTACATGTTGAATCGGTGCACGTATCCAGATTATGGGCTGTAAATATCATACTAATAGGTTCACTCGTACTGCCAAGTTCTTTGGAAATTTCACTCGCTTTCGTAACTGCGGAAATATCCCCTGAATCCCTGAATACTCGTTTCGTTTCTACCTACCCTCCTGGCTGATACACTTTTTTTTGTCAGTGAGTGTATTTGCTAGGAAGTAGTGAATTAAGTGACACAGTTGCTCTCTGGAAGACACACAGGGACCGCCGTCATTTGTAGACAAGCGGGCGCCCTCTTTGCCGCGGAGCTCTGTCGGCAGCCGTCTGTTGGTAGCGGGGCGGTGCGCTATCCGTCACCTCGGAGCGGCCACGCCCACCACGCCCACCTGCTGGCTGACTGGCCGCCCACGCCGTGAGTGATGAGGAGAAAGCGTCCGCCAAAGGCGCGCCGCCACCCTGGTAAGAGCCGCCGCTGCCGTAAGGCGCCCCGCGGGCTGCGCAGCGTGGGAACCGCTTAGCCTTCTGACACGGTAGCCCCTGGTCCTCCTGCCCAGGCCCCGCCCACCATTTACGTTATACGCAGCGGGTGGACAAGCGTCTTTCGGCGGAGCTGAGGGCAGTAAAGCCCGTTTCACATGAGCGATTTTCTGGTCAGAATCGACTGCTCAAGTTGCGTGGAAATAAACAACCAACCACGACGTGAGTGTGTCAGTGACGTTAGCGATCCACAGATTGAGCCGATTGTGGAGTTCTACATCTCCCAGTATGCTGCACATTGCGCATGCGCAGAAACAAGGCTCTTTGTCGGCGTCTGCTAAAATCAAAAGTTAAACTAATCTGGCTGAGCTAACTCCTATACAGGGTGTTACAAAAAGGTACGGCCAAACTTTCGGGAAACATTCCTCACACACAAATAAAGAAAAGATGTTATGTGGACACGTGTCCGGAAACGCTTAATTTCCATCTTAGAGCTCATTTGAGTTTCGTCAGTATGTTCTTCCACCTACGCTCAATGGAGCTCGTTATCATGATTTCATACGGGATACTCTACCTATGCTGCTAGAACATGTGCCTTTACAAGTACGACACAACATGTGGTTCATGCACGATGGAGCTCCCGTACATTTCAGTCGAAGTGTTCGTATGCTTCTCAACAACAGATACGGTGACCGATGGATTGGTAGAGGCGGACCAATTCCATGGCCTCCACGCTCTCCTGACCTCAACCCTCTTGACTTTCATTTACGGGGGCTTTTGAAAGCTCTTGTCTACGCAACCCCAGTACCAAATGTAGAGACTCTTCGTGCTCGTACTGTGGATGGCTGTGATACAATACGCCATTCTCCAGGGCTGCATCAGCGCATCAGGGATTCCATGCGACGGAGGGTGGATGCATGTATCCTCGCTAACGGAGGACATTTTGAACATTTCCTGTAACAAAGTGTTTGAAGTCACGCTGTTACGTTCTGTTGCTGTGTGTTTCCAGTCCATGATTAATGTGATTTGAAGAGAAGTAGTAAAATGAGCTCTAACATGGAAAGTAAACATTTCCGGACACATGTCCACATAACATTTTTTTTTTCTTTGTGTGTGAGGAATGTTTTCTGAAAGTTTGGCCATACCTTTTTGTAACACCCTGTATAGAGACGTGCTCTCGTGTCTCCTTCATCTTTAGTGTGTCGTTTGCTTTAAAAAGTGACACAAGGCCCTCATTTTTTTCTAGGAGTGTTGTCTTACAAGATAGACAAAATATATCTACATTTACATCCACATGGTTACTCTGCAATTCACACTTAAGTGCCGGCAGAGGGTTCATCGAACCATTTTCATACTACTTCTCTACCATTCCACTCTCGAATGGCGCATGAGAAAAAGGAACACCTAAATCTTTCCGTTCGAGCTGCGATTTCTCTTATTTTATTATGATGATCATTTCTCCCTATGTAGGTGGGTGTCAACAAAATATTTTTGCATTCGGAAGAGAAAGTTGGTGAGCGAAGTTTCGTAAATAGATCTCGCCGCAAAGAAAACCGCCTTTGTTTCCGTGACTGCCACCCCGACTCGTGCATCATATCAGTGACACTCTCACCCCTATTGCGCGATAACAAGAAACGAGCTGCCCTTCTTTGCACTTTTTCGATGTCCTCCGTCAATTCTATCTGGTAAGAATCCCATACCGCGCAACAGTATTCCAACAGAGGACGGACAAGTGTGATGTAGGCTGTCTCTTTAGTGGGTTTGTCGCATCTTATATGTGTTCTGCTAACAAATCTCAGTCTTTGTGTCGCCTTCCCCAAAATATTGTCTATGTGGTGTTTCCAATTTAAGTTGCTCGTAATTATAATTCCTAGGTATTTAGTCGAACTGACAGCCCTTAGATTTGTGCGATTTATCGTATACCCAAAATTTGAGGGATTTCTTTTAGTACCTATGTGGATGACCTCGCACTTTTCTTTGTTTAGTGCTAATTTCCACTTTTCGCACCATACAGAAATTCTCTCTAGATCATTTTGAGATTGGAATTGACTGTCTGATGATTTTACTAGACGGTAAATTACAGCGTCATCTGCAAACAATCTAATGGGGCTGCTCAGATTATCACCTAGATCGTTTATGTAACTCAGGAACAGCAGAGGGCCTATGATCCTACCTTGCGGAATGCCAGATATCACTTCTGTTCTACTCGATGATTTACCGTCTATCACTACGAACTGTGACCTCTCTGAGAGGAAATCACGAATCCAGTCACACAACTGAGACGATATTCCATATGCACGTAATTTGATTAATAGTCGTTTGTGAGGAACGGTATCAAAAGCCTTCTGGAAATCTAGGAATATGGAATCGGTCTGAGATCCCTTGTCGACAGCACTCATTACTTCATGGGAATGTGTTGCACAAGAACGATATTTTCTGAATCCATGTCGGTTATGTATCAATAAGTCATTTTCTTCAAAGAGATTCATAATGTTCGAGTAGAGTATGTGCTCCAAAATCCTACTGCAAATTGAGGTCAGTGATATGGGTCCGTAATTCAATGGGTTACTCCTATTTCCTTTCTGGAATATTGGTGTGACCTGTGCTACTTTCCAGTCTTTGGGAACAGACCTTTCGTCAAGTGAGCGGTTGTAATGATTGCTAAGAAAGCCGCTATTGTGTCTGCTTACTCTGAAAGGAACCCGATTCGTATACCATCTGGACCGTAAGACTTGCCTTTCTTAAGTGATTTGATTTGTTTCGCAACACCTAAGATATCTACTTTTATGTCACTCATGCTAACAGCTGTTCTGATTTCGAAGTCTGGAATATTTACTTCGTCTTCTTTCGTGAAGGAATTACGGAAAACTGTATTTAGTAACTCCGCTTTAGTGGCACCATCATCAGTAACATTTCCATCGATATCGCGCAGTAACGGTATTGACTGTCTTTTGCCACTGGTGTACTTTACATACGACCAGAATCTCTTCGGGTTTTCTAACACATTTTGAGACAATATTTCATTGTGGAAACTATTGAAAGCATCTCGTATTGACATCCGCACTAAATTTCGAGCTTCTATGTTACTCAGCCAGTCTTGGGGATTTTGCGTTCTTCTGAATTTGGCATGCTTTTTTCGTTGCTTCTGCAACAGTGTCTGACGTGTTTTGTGTATCATGGTGTATCAGTCCCGTCTCTTATTAGGTTATGCGGTATGAATCTATCTATTGCTGTCGATACTGTACCATTGAATTTGAGTCATATCTTACATAATTAGCTTGGAAGGAGTGGAGACTCTCTCGTAGGAAGGCATCAAGCGATTTTTTATCTGCTGTTTTAAATATATATATATATTGCGTTTATTTTAGTGGTTTTGGTTGATATGGTTTTGAGCCTTGCTACAATGACCTTGTGTTTACTGATCCCTGTATCCGTCATGACGCTCTCCGTTAGATCAGGATTATTTGTGGCTAAGAGGTCAAGTGTATTTTCGCAACCATTTACAATTCGTGTGAGCTCCTGAACTAATTGTTCAAAGTAATTCTCAGAGAAAGCACTTAGTACAATTTCGGAAGATGTTTTCTGTCTACCACCGGCTTTAGACATGTATTTTCGCCAACAAATCGAGGGTAGATTGAAGTCTCCACCAATTATAACTGTATGAGTGGGGTACTTATTTGTAATGAGATTCAAGTTTTCTTTGAAGCGTTCAGCTATTATATCATCTGAGTCGGGGGGTCGGTAGAAGGAGCCAATTATTATTTTGGTACGGCTGTTGAGTATAACCTCTACCCATAGTAATTCGCAGGAACTATTTATTTCAACTTCACTACAAGATAAACTACTACAAACAGACACAAACACAGCACCACCTACTTTACTTAATCTATCCTTTCTGAACACGGTTTGCGCCTCTGTAAAAATTTCGGCAGAATTTATCTCCAGCTTTAGCCAGCTTTCTGTTCCTATCACGATTTCGGCTTTAGTGCTTTCTATCGGCGCTTGAAGCTCGGGTACTTTTCCAACATAGCTACGACAATTTACAACTACAATACCGACTGTTGCTTGGTCGATTCTCGTCGTTTCTTTGCCCTGTACCCTCTGAGACTGTCTAACCTAAAAAACCGTCCAGTCCACGCCACACAACCCTTGCTATCCGTGTAGACGATTCCTGTGTGTAGTGGACACCTGACCTATTTAGCCAAAAGGATATTTACGTATTACGTATTTACGTATTACGAAGGAAAAGCCTACACAATGCAGAAACAAGGACGTAAATAAATAAAGTGTTTTAATGAAAATTATTACAACCATGAAAAGGTCAGAGTTATTTCACGAATAAAAAAATGGTTCAAATGGCTCTGAGCGCTATGGGACTTAACTTCTGAGGTCATCAGTCCGCTAGAACTTAGAACTACTGAAACCTAATTAACCTAAGGACATCACACACACCCATGCCCGAGGCAGGATTCGAACCTGCGGCCGTAGCGGTCATGCGGTTCCAGACTGTAGCGCCTAGAACCGCTCGGGCACCCCGGCCAGATTTCACGAATAAAATACTTTTCGACGTTATTTGGTACTTAGCAAGAAAACAAGATCTAAACAATGAAACAAAAAGACTCTTTTTACTGCGTTCTAGGTATTGTTTAATGTGTTCGCAAGTATATATTTTCTCGAGCAAATAAATGTATACCGATATGTTCCAAAATGTTTGTATGACATTTTTTCTATTCTTTCAGTTCTCAGAAGTGTAGAGAATTTACCACACCACCTCTGACAAGTACTTATCAGTGCTTCTTCCAATACTTTGCAACTATATTTTTTTTCTTTGGAAAAAAGCATTGTCCCTCATAACCTCAATTTCACGTTAAGGTGCAAAACTGCATAATAGACAGTTCTTAAAAGACACGCAATTTCGGCAGTGACGTATGTATAGCCGAAAATGACTACTAGAAACAGACGAGACTCGGTACGGGAAGAAAACGCTAGGGGCACTGCAGCAGACTCATTTCTCCCGAGTAGTCAACTGAGACAGGAAAGTCGATCGTGTAAGAGGAACTTAATAAGTTACGAGTTCACTAAATAGGCTGAGTGGAAGAGGCTTCACACGTTTTTAGTTGCACAATTAGTTGCTCAATTTGGCCAAAAGAGAGTTACTGTGTGAGACATGGAAACTATCCAAGTACCTTTGTGTGTCAATAGTACTTACGTAATAAAAGTGATATACTTAGAACCTAATGATACACCGACTGACGCTAACACTGAGCATGATGGCGAGAAGAAGAATGGGAAGGAAAACGTGACTCCCGTACAAGAGAATTTCGAGAAAGCTGATGTTTCAACTCATCTACTCATGCGCAATCATCCAGTAATGCAAATAATGACTACACAGACAAATCAGGGAAACTTGGCTCCTTTGCTGGTCGGGGGAATTAAACACTTCATGAAAATGAATTCCGATGGCTTTCTTGCAACGCAAGAAGCAGCTTTCCTGCTAATAAAGGCAACTGAGCTGTCTGTTGAGTCATTGGCAAGGAAGCTTTTTCACTATAAACAGGCAGGATGTAAACACTAGAGACAAAAGGCATTGGTGCTGAGATTGACGCCGCAGACCCTCTTTTATTCTTGGTGGGTGTATACGATGACTTGTGTTAAATGTTTCAGATTCATTTTAGCTACTGAATGTGTTAAAAACAGCCATGAGTTGTTTTAAAATCCTCTTCTTGTCTACCAGTCGTAGAAGTGCCAGTGCTATAAGCTTTTCACCTCCGTTATCTTTGAATGCCTACAGGACGCTATTAATTTTTCTTTCTCACCTTCTCCAGTGAACTACAACTTTTCTACTGATACTCTTGTTCATCATGAAGTTAATTGCTTGAAACATGCGTGGAGATTATGATGCGTTGTATTACTGCGCATGTAAAATTCTTGTGATTTCTGTAGTTCGTAATATCAAGTGTCATTTTTACCACAAGTTAATGGTTTTGTCTAATTTTGTAAGGTAAGATTTTGTAAGGCCCTTTCAGAATAACCGGTATTCAGCTGAAAGTACAGTAAAAACTATACAGGCTTGTGAACGAAGAACATACGTATATGCAGCAACGAGTCACGATGTCCGTGTTCCGTAAATTATCTCCTCTTTTAGTCAAGTTGTGGCTTAACTTTCGTTTCTCAGCAGTTCGCTTCTGCACCTCTTCATTGATTATCCGCTCTATCCATGTAATGTACGGCATTCCAGATTAAAAAATTCTATTCCTCTCTTGTTTCAACTTTTTGACCTTAAATTTCATTTCCATGCAATGCTATACTCCCAAAAAATATATTCAGAAACACTTAAACTCGTATTCAGCGTTAAAATATTTCTGTTTTTCAAAAGTCTGCATTTTATATGCTTTGTCCTTCAGCAATCGTCACGTTGTTTTTCTATCCAAAAAAGCAGAATTCGTCTACTACTTTGCGTCTTTCTAATTTAATTTCCTCAGCATCACGTAATTTAATTCAACTAACTTCCATTATACTTATATTTTTGTTGATATTCATTTTGTAACCTTTTCCCACGACACTACCTGCGTTAGATTGCTTTTCCAAGTTCTTTGGGGTTTCTGACAGAATTGCAACATCTTGAGCAAACCTCAAATTTTTTATTTCTTTTCCTTTAACACATTCAACACTGCTTTCTCTCCTCTTGGTTGCTTAGATGAATTGGCGATTTTCTACCAAATAAAAAGAATAATTACACAATACTCAAACATCTTGGAGGCACACTTCTAGCCTCATTTGAAACCCCATACTTCATACACTCATGTTCATAAATTAAGGATAATTGCAGAATATGGTACCACACAACGTGGCACTACACAAAACTGGCGCTAATAGCATAAGCACATAGGGAACACACACGACACAAATCTGCAAGTCCGCGGGCTTTGGTGATAAGTTGAGAAAACCGTCCCGAAACACATGTGCTACAAGACGCCACTGTTTCCTGCACATGTACCCCGACATCAATATGGGATATGATCACCATGCACAAGTACACAGGCCGCACAACGGGTTGGCATACTCTGGATCAGGTGGTCGAGCAGCTGCTGGGGTACAGCCTCCCATTCTTGCACCTGTGCCTGTCGGAGCTGCTGAAGTGTCCCAGGGGTTTGAAGACGTGCAGCGATACGTCGACCGAGAGCATCCCAGACGTGTTCGACGGGGTTTAGATCTGGAGAACAGGCAGGCCACTCCATTCGCCTGATGTCTTCTGTTTCAAGGTACTCCTCCACGATGGCAGCTCGGTGGGGCCGTGCGTCATCCATCAGGAGGAAGGTGGGGCCCTCTGCACCCCTGAAAAGGCGGACATACTGGTGCAAAATGGCGTCCGATATACCTGACCTGTTACAATTCCTCTGTCAAAGACATGCAGGGGTGTACGTGCACCAATCATAATCCCACCCCACACCATCAAACCACGACCTTCATACAGGTCCCTTTCAAGGACATTATGGGGTTGGTATCTGGTTCCTGGTTCACGCCGGATGAAAATCAGGCGAGAATCACTGTTCAGACTATACCTGGACTCGTCCGTGAACATAACCTGGGACCACTGTTCCAGTGACCATGTACTGTGTTCTTGACACCAGGCTTTACAGGCTCTCCTGTGACCAGGGGTCAGTGGAATGCAACTTGCAGGTCTCCGGGCAAATAAACCATTTCTGTACAGTCGTCTTAAGACTGTGTGTCTGGAGATAACTGTTCCAGTGGCTGCGGTAAGGTCCCGAGCAGGGCTACCTGCAGTACTCCGTGGCCGTCTGTGGGCACTGATGGTGAGATATCGGTCTTCATGTGGTGTTGTACACTGTGGACGCCCCGTCCTGTAGCGCCTGGACACGTTTCCTGTCTGCTGGAATCGTTGCCATAATCTTGAGAACACACTTTGTAGCACACGGAGGGTCCGTGCTACGACCTGCTGTGTTTGACCAGCCTCCAGTCGCCCTAGTATTCTACCCCTCATAACGTCATCAATATGTGTTCTTTGAGCCATTTTCAACACACAGTCACCATTAGAACGTCTGAAAATGTCTGCACACTTACTCGGTGCACCGTACTCTGACATGCACCAATACACCTCTGCGTATGTGGACTGCTGCCAGCGCCTCCGTGCGACGACCGCAGGTCAAATGCACCGCATGGTCATACCCCGAGGTGATTTAAACCGGCAAACCATCCACCAGAGCGTTGTTTCACCATGTATCAGCATTATACTTAATTTATAAGCATGAGTGTAGATGAAGAAATATATTTGCTTATGTATACACTGCCGGAAAATATTAGTACATCCTTTTAGCGGTTTCCAGATCACTCCAGATATATTGCTGCAAGGGGGCATGTGGAGTACATTTACAGATCAATGGCACAAGCTGTTCTGAGTTACAAGGTATCGACCCATGGTGATGCACCCTTATTAGTAAGTGTTGTATCCTCCGCTGACGGCAATGCAGGCTCTGACTCTGGCGTCCAGTCGATCGTGCAGTCGGCGAATACTGTTCTGGGATATGTTATTCCACGCCAGCTCGACCATTTCACGTAGTTCTGTAAGCGTTATTCGTAGACGAGTCGCACGAGCCACTTCTCGTCCCATTTTATACCGCACGTGCTCGATTGGAAACAAGTACGGAGATTGTGCTGGCCAAGGGAGTTGCTCCACCTCTTACAGAGCACGCTGAGTTTCACAGGCAGTGTGTGGACGAGCGTTATCCTGTTGGAGCAATACATCACCTTCCTGTTGCAATAAAGGCAAAAGAACGTATATAACGACATTATGCATGAACCGAGTGCCGGTTAGCGCCCCCTCCAGAAACACCAAAGATGAACAAGAGTTGTAGCTAATCGCACCCCAGACCATAAGGCATGAGGCAGAGACAGTGCGTCTTGGACGTATGAATTCTACTAGACAGCGTCCACCAGGTCTACATCGTACGCGCAAACGACTATCACTTGCATGCAGGCAGAATCTGCTTTCATCGCTGAAGACCACGGCGCGAATTGCCATCTTCCAATGATTCTCTGACAGCACCGGTCCAGCCGTGCACGTCGATGCTGTGGCATGAGTGGAAAACGGGAGAGAGTCCCACTGCTAATAACGGGTTCACAACAGTTCGTGTTGACACGTCTGGCCCTTACAATACGACGATCCTGGCGGGAGTCTGTGTCGCGTAGACGTCCAGAACCTCATCGACAGAACGTCGCATGATCACTGATATTGCATCATTGCACAACTGATTCTGCAAATCCAACTTGTGTGGCAATTCTCCGAATGGACCATTCCGCTCATCGGAAGGCCACAATTTGACCTCTTTTAAACTCGCTCAGTTGGCTGTAGGTGGCACGTTGGTGGCACGTTGGTGGCATGTCGGTGGCACGTTGGTGGCACGTTGGTGGCACGTTGGAACGTAGCGTCCGCGGCTAACCGACCGCTATCCACGAAGTGGGACCGGGGCTGTTCCTCAGCTAAGTAACGTATCTTGACGTGGTACCTCGGTACATTAGTTTTTTATGTTTGATCTTACCTTATTCCGGCATGTATTAGTTTATTTTATGCTTCTGAAGAAGGTTAGATTACTCTAGTTGAACGGAGGCAGATTTTTGACATATTATTATACATAGTACCGGTTCACTCTATAAAAAAAGGTAATTTTAGAGGAGGATGATTCATTATAAGGTCAATTACAGGCCATGCTCGACCTATCCACCTTCGACCATATTGGCGGGTTAGACGTCACTAGCAAAATGTGCCGATACCCCGTCAGACATGTACGACAAGCTGCAACCACGAACCACAGACAATTAGAACCACCAGTTAAATGGGAACTTAATCAACAAGTCTGATTTGATTTATCTAGGTAGACCAAAACAACACTGGTCTTAGCCCATTGTTGCCCGCACCGAAAATCAGTGTATTGAGCGGTTTCGCTCCCTGTACTTCTAGTAAAGCCAGCCGGCACCCTTTACTAGTTCCTTATTAGATACGACTTCTTCAGGCTCTACCAACCCGAATATTCGGTGCCTTTTGCCCTCCAGATTTCGGCTTTGGAAGATTAGATGTGGTGTGGTTTCATTCTCCTCACCACATAGTCTACACTGACGGGCTTTTCCCTTTGTTTGTAGGTGTTGCCGAGTTTAATCTGTTTCCTGCTCATGCTGACGATTACAGACCTTCTCTTGAAACATTGCTTCGTCATCATTAGCTTGCCATGTTTTTATTTTGGGACTGTAGTCCAATATTCTAAGTGCTGCCTCCCGCTCCAGCTATTTAATTTTGATTTTACTTTCACCTTAGTGATGGTTAGTACGGGTTGCGGTCCAATAAATGGAGTAGTCGTGCATGTCTTGCCCAGTCCGTCAGCTTGTTCATTGCCTGTAATTCTGAGTGACCAGGGACCGACAACAGGTTTAACCTGTTACTTTCCCATAGTCTCCCAAGTGCTTTATGACATTGTGCAACGATCTTTGGTCTCACTGCAAGGGCCGAGAGAGGTTTCAGAGCTACTTTGCTGTCTGAATAAATGTAGTCGCAGCGATCTCCTGTGCGCACACTCTGATGGTGGATATTTACCCCTGGAATCCTGTGACTAGCTTCGCTAGAGAGACTGCTCTCTCTAGTCTAGGCTGTACCCCGTATACTCCGACCCCAGGGTATTACCCGGTTTTTGAACCATCACTAAATCAGACCATGTTCCTGAACTGTGTCGTGGTTCTCTCCTCCACTGCTCGCTTTGTTGAGCCAGGCGAAAATACACTTGCCAGTACAGTGATGGTTTTTTGGTTTGCTCTGCGAGGAGACAGAGTGGAACTATAACACATAAAATATTAGTTCACTTTATTACAGTATAGATATGAAGATTTACTTAACTTGGTGAAATCCATTCCACAGGAATGTTCTGAGTATTTACAACGGTCCATGAATATTAAAGTAACACTTGATACAGACAAATTTACAAGAATCTCCACTTGAAGTATAACTGACTTGACGTTCACATTAAGTTCTGCCTAAGACATTAATACACTTGCGGCTTATCTAAGACTGCTGTCGTGTTGATCGGTGGCTGCGAACTGGATGGACGTTCCTCTGCTCAGCCGCAACTGGACCATCGACTGCGGCAGTGTAACAAAACTCTGAAAGGCGTAGCTACGCCAGCATTGGCATTGCACATTCATCGGTGCAGCACGCAGCAAATATCGTTTTTCCGTGATTTCATTGCGAGGTGCGAACCTTGCTTTGGCACCGCGTTAACTGGGCGATACGACACCCTTCTTCAAATTGTTACCATGAATATGTTCAGAAGGGAGAAATTCAGATCTCTGCCGCTATCGGGCATTGAAAGATTCATTAGTGACATAAGAGAATTTATACTACGGCCGGGATTCCAAACCAGGTCTCCTGCTTACTAGGCAGATGCGGTAACCATCTACATCACCTTGGCGCAGTGGCAACTCCACGGACTACCTAACCACACAACCTTCCTCAATCCAGATTCCCATTTGCTATGCACTACCTATGTAGCGTCCCATAGCCCACTTCCCGCTTCTTGCTCATCGCATCACGTGAAGTCCGGCGTGAGGTCGGGCAAAAAGTGCTCTACACTGAATGACCATATTACCATTCACTGAAAGCTTTCTTGAAGCAGATGGAAGTTATTGCATGGCCACCCTGCATTTGCCCAACACGTTTCCATAATTACCACATTCACTACAGTGTTGTGAGATTCTGGACATCCTAAAGCAAACCAGTTATTTCCTACCTTTCTCTGCCCCTGCCTCCGTTGTAACCCAAAGGTATAATGGGGTCACGGCATGCCTCTGCCACTGTCTCTATTGTAATCCAAAGGTGTAATGGGGTCATGCCAAGCATGGTCTCCCTAACGGCAGTGGGTATGCTCCTGATTATGCCTGTTATGGATAAGCAGGTTAATCTCTGCACTTTGCCATGCTCATTAAGCGGCACATTCTGTTCTGATTTATTCCACCATATTGTAGACCAACAAATAACAATAGATCTTATTACAATGGTGGATACACAGCACATACTCCTGTGATTGAGACATCAGTTCTTACCACAGGCTCTTCTAGGGCTCATAAAAATATGATGGGTCCATGATAGTTTTGGGTCCAGAGTTATCCATAGATACTTCAATACCCACTCTACAGGTAGAGTTTCACTGAGGAGCTTGATATTCCAATGTGTGTGCTTCCTCGTAAATTGTAGGACAACAATTTTCTTGGGAATGATCCATAGATCCTATTTTCTGCACTTGTTTCCCACAATGCCTAGTGCACATTGTGCCATTGTTCTAAGAGTACTAGCAAATTTGCCAAGAATTAATATGACAATATTGTCTGTGAATCGTTGGCAAAAGTAGCCTCTAGTATTTAACCATTCAATGGGTTCATTCACTACTAGGTTCCACAGTAGCGGAGACAACCCATCCTTGTGGCCACCCGCTGATGGTATTTGTCGCCATTTTCTCATTTATTATGATAGCTTCTACCTTTCCTCTACTTACCATGGTCTTAATCAAACAGCATATTTTGGTCTTAGTTCCACGCTCTTCTGCAGCTCTATCCGTGGATTCGGAGGCGTATTGCTAAAAGCTCCCTCGATATCCAGTAAGATGCCGAGAGCTATGTCCTTTCTGACGTCTCAAACACCGATGACAGGGACCGCAGCCCAGCAATCGAAACCAGGCCGCAGTTACCAGCCTATGTCATGCCGGCTCAGCACCGCCAGGAAACACGACTTCTGCTGCCAGTGTTTCCACAAGAGGAACATCACACGGAATCCCACTGCATGATCGGCCGATCAACTGCTGACTCCACACCTGGCTATCGACCTCACTCCAAATGTTTTGACGTGGGCTCGATACAGGAGCCTTCTTTCCATCTGTCACTATATGGAAGCGGGATTTAAATCACCAGGACCAGCCCACCAGCAAGGCGTCAAGGCTGTACCATCCGATGATGCACAGCCAATATCAGTCGTCACTGCATCTATTATACTGCCCCCTCCAGTTCACGAACCAACGACTGCTGCCTGAATGTCCAACCTGGGCACAGGGATGTTACTTGCTGCCGTACCGCCACCCTGCAGCCATCAGCCACTATTTCCCAGCTTGCTGAGGTACTGGCTACCACAAATGTTCATCTCGCCCATAGCAGTGCGCTGGGGTCGAAGGTTCAACCCCCCCCCCCTCCCCTTCCACCATCATTCGTCATTTGAAGTATATTTCAGATGTTCTGAACCATGTCTGATATGAAAGAAAAGACCATCTCGGTTTTGCAACCAAGACTTTTTCTTCTTTCGTATTCTTACCACTGATTGCTGTACCACACCGCCATGGACTGGAAGGAGTTCTATGAATCAAGTCTGTTTGTGTTCATCAGTAAAGTGTTCTGTCAACTGATAGGCTGCCTTCTTCGCCCATTCCATCAACAACCTAGAGCAGAGAACCACTCACCCACTCCTACCCTGCTGTGAACTCCATAACACCTGAAACTGTAGAGCTTTTTCCATCTTTCCAACAAGCTGGTGAAATGTTGTTTTACATGATTTACTTGGTTGATATGCGTGTTGGTTTACACGTTGAGGAACTGCAGTTAACTTCTCCTCCCTAATGTGCACATTAACTAGTTGTTCCAATTTCTATAAAGGACAGCCTGATCAGTTTCACATCCTTGGACGTTTTCGATCAGTTCTCCATAGATTAGTAATCGAAACAACCCTAACTGTCCTCCCGATAGAGACTGATTGCCCGCATCTCGTGGTCGTGCGGTAGCGTTCTCGCTTCCCACGCCTTGGTTCCCGGGTTCGATTCCCGGCGGGGTCAGGGATTTTCTCTGCCTCGTGATGGCTGGGTGTTGTGTGCTGTCCTTAGGTTAGTTAGGTTTAAGTAGTTCTAAGTTCTAGGGGACTTATGACCACAGCAGTTGAGTCCCATAGTGCTCAGAGCCATTTGAACCATTAGAGACTGATTCCTCCTGCTAAACAGTCTACATGGGAATCTAATTAAATTCCCTCCTGCTTGATGCGGACGGCCCACTAGAGTTTTTTGAAATCACCAGATTCTGTGCCAGATTCCAAGTTTTCCCTTTGATTACCTGTAAACCAGTATCTCTCAGATCTGACCCTTGCTCTTCGTTATCTGTCAGAGTGTACTGAGGGAAGTGAACCTTGAGGAGCACACCCAGCGTCTCACTGGCTTCCTTGTACACACACCATACTCCACCGTAGAGTACCTTCTGGATTAGTTGGTACTCTAGTGAGGAATTTTTGATGTCTAGCGCAAGTATCTGTACCTTCCATTCCTCGCAGAATGTCTTCCAGGAAGATACTTCGCTTACTTCGTATTAAGGTTGACTTCGCAAGGTCCTCCCGATATTCTGCCTGTGTCCTTCCTTCTTCGCAAGGTTGAAAAGTCTTGTTATCTGCTTCCTTTCCACTCTAGATTCCTCTTGCACAAAGGTACATTCCTATTTGCGCATTTCTTCGTGACAGGGTGAAAAACTGCTGTTTTCCTGGGAATCCTAAAGGCCATGATCCGCTTAACATTCATTTCAATCCATACTTAAATATACATACGATCAGATAAGGATGGCTCCATCACCACACGCCATTCTTTGACACACCTACCAATTAAAGTGGATCGGAAAGTAATGCCAATTACTTCTTCTCTTCTTCTATTCTGAGTGTAGTTTTTCTACCCCTGTCCAAGATCTCCAAACTAGTTACTAGTAGAAGTTCGTGCAGGTGCTCACCTCTGCTGCTGGTGTCGCTGCTTCCCCACAGCAAGTTGTTGGTATTGGCATCACAACCAAGCGGCGGTTATGATGTATATGTGCAGACTGAAACGGCGAATGGAAATTTGTATCAAGGCCAGTACTTCACTGTTGTCGTTACACATGCAGTTCCTAAGATGTGCTTGGCGAATAAATCTTGAAAAATGCCAATGTAACGACAACTGCGAAAGAAATAAGCTTTACCACGTCACAAAAACAAAGGGAAAAAAACATAACGACATCAAAAAACTATAAGTAACATGATACATAACTCTATATACAGCGACTGTCAGCTGGAAATGTGTAATAAACAGCAAATGAAAAAAGTTTTGCTGTTTGCAGATGACAAGCTGTAAATCGTGTAGTAGACCCAAAGCTACCAGCATAAACAACCAATAGCTTCATGTGAGGTACATAAACAAATGTATACGTCCACTTTACTTCGAATTTTACTGCAAAACTAGAACCTTTATACTCTAAGTAAACGAACAACATAGAATACGTCAGCTCATTAATATATGTCGCAACGCTGTACTGTGTACAAGTTAATGTAAAATATTTGACAGTAATCGCTCATTTTAGAAATGTAAATATTTTGTACCAAATATTTTGTGCCACAAATTTCTTTAAAGATTGACATGTAACAATAATTCTACAGAAAGAAAATAAATAAACCCAACTAGCATAGCACAAAAAGTGCTGAAACCTGTATGGGTGGAAACAAAACAACAAAATGGTGTCTTGCTTAAGGCGGAATTATTTTTAGTAAGGATGGAAATAAGAAAAATTGCAACATTTGCAAGATGATTGTTCCAACAACTTAAGTTATCACGGATACAGTAGGATTTATTCTTACATTAATAAACCTCGCCAATCTTATTTGTTCTACCAGAACCTTTTTCAGTTATACAGCCTAACAAAAAAAAAAAATGAAGCACCAAAAAGAGAAGATATCTGTGGTTGGTCTGTAAACGATTAGAGCTGGAGTTCTCTGTGAGGTGTAGAAAGGCCATCAGAGTGAATTTAGGAGTTGTACCTGTTTGGTGTTATTAACGGGCCTGGTAGGGCATATAAGGGGTGTGAAAAGCGTCAGATGCGTCAGATGTTGCGAGATAACTCTCAAGGACACAGAGATGCCACGTACACGTGTGAGATCACGCCATAAACATCTTACACATTATGAAAGTGGCCTCTTTGTGTGCCTACACTTGGTAGGCTGGTCCAATCGTGCGATATCCACATTTGTGGGGCACTCTTATGTGACAGTAGCCTCATGTTGGACTCTGTGGCACATGAAGACAGGTCAAGGTTCTGGTCGACCGCGTGTGAACCCCACAAGGGAAGATAGCCCCACTGCGCACCATGCATATCTAACACCTTCACAACTGCACCTGCTAGCCAACAACAAGTGAAATGATTTGGGTGAAGGTCACGGTTAAAGCAGGCTCAGACATGGTAATTGGATGTCTCTATAGGCCCCCTGGCTCAGCAGCTGTTGTGGCTGAGCACCTGAAGGATAATTTGGAAAATATTTCGAGTAGATTTCCCCACCATGTTATAGTTCTAGGTGGAGATTTTAATTTGCCGAATATAGACTGGGAGACTCAGACGTTCATAACGGGTGGCAGGGACAAAGAAACCAGTGAAATTTTTTTAAAGTGCTTTATCTGAAAACTACCTTGAGCAGTTAAACAGAGAACCGACTCGTGGCGATAACATATTAGACCTTCTGGTGACAAACAGACCCGAACTATTTGAAAAAGTTAACGCAGAACAGGGAATCAGCGATCATAAAGCGGTTACGGCATCGATGATTTCAGCCGTAAATAGGAATATTAAAAAGGGTAGGAAGATTTTTCTGTTTAGAAAAAGTGACAAAAAGCAGATTTCAGAGTACCTGTTGGCTCAACACAAAAGTTTTGTCTCAAGTACAGATAGTGTTGAGGATCAGTGGACAAAGTTCAAAACCGTCGTACATAATGCGTTAGATGAGTATGTGCCAAGCAAGATCGTAAGAGATGGAATAGAGCCACCGTGGTACAACAACCGAGTTAGAAAACTGCTGCGGAAGCAAAGGGAACTTCACAGCAAACATAAACATAGCCAAAGCCTTGCAGACAAACAAAAATTACGCGAAGCGAAATGTAGTGTGAGGAGGGCTATGCGAGAGGCGTTCAATGAATTCGAAAGAGGAGGGCTATGCGAGAGGCGTTCAATGAATTCGAAAGTAAAGTTCTATGTACTGACTTGGCAGAAAATCCTAAGAAATTTTGGTCTTATGTCAAAGCGGTAGGTGAATCAAAACAAAATGTCCAGACACTCTGTGGCCAAAATGGTACTGAAACAGAGGATGACAGACTAAAGGCCGAAATACTAAATGTCTTTTTCCAAAGTTGTTTCACAGAGGAAGATTGCACTGTAGTTCCTTCTCTAGATTGTCGCACAGATGACAAAATAGTAGATATCGAAATAGACGACAGAGGGGTAGAGAAACAATTAAAATCGCTCAAAAGAGGAAAGGCCTCTGGACCTGATGGGATACCAGTTCGATTTTACACAGAGTACGCGAAGGAACTTGCCCCCCTTCTTGCAGCGGTGTACCGTAGGTCTCTAGAAGAGCGTAGCGTTCCAAAGGATTGGAAAAGGGCACAGGTCATCCCCGTTTTCAAGAAGGGACGTCGAACAGATGTGCAGAACTATAGACCTACATCTCTTACGTCGATCAGTTGTAGAATTTTGGAACACGTATTGAGTTAGAGTATAATGACTTTTCTGGAGACTAGAAATCTACTCTGTAGGAATCAGCATGGGTTTCGAAAAAGACGGTCATGTGAAACCCAGCTCGCGCTATTCGTCCACGAGACTCAGAGGGCCATAGACACGGGTTCACAGGTAGATGCCGTGTTTCTTGACTTCCGCAAGGCGTTCGATACAGTTCCCCACAGTCGTTTAATGAACAAAGTAAGAGCATATGGACTATCAAACCAATTGTGTGATTGGATTGAGGAGTTCCTAGATAACAGGACGCAGCATGTCATTCTCAATGGAGAGAAGTCTTCCGAAGTAAGAGTGATTTCAGGTGTGCCGCAGGGGAGTGTCATAGGACCGTTGCTATTCACAATATACATAAATGACCTTGTGGATGACATCGGAAGTTCACTGAGGCTTTTTGCGGATGATACTGTGGTGTATCGAGAGGTTGTAACAATGGAAAATTGTACTGAAATGCAGGAGGATCTGCAGCGAATTGACGCATGGTGCAGGGAATGGCACTTGAATCTCTATGTAGACAAGTGTAATGTGCTGCGAATACACAGAAAGAAAGATCCTTTATCATTTAGCTACAAAATAGCAGGTCAGCAACTGGAAGCAGTTAATACCATAAATTATCTGGGAGTACGCATTAGGAGTGATTTAAAATGGAATGATCATATAATGTTGATCGTCGGTAAGGCAGATGCCAGACTGAGATTCATTGGAAGAATCCTAAGCAAATGCAATCCGAAAACAAAGGAAGTAGGTTACAGTACGCTTGTTCGCCCACTGCTTGAATACTGCTCAGCAGTGTGGGATCCGTACCAGACAGGGTTGATAGAAGATATAGAGAAGATCCAACGGAGAGCAGCGCGCTTCGTTACAGGATCATTTAGTAATCGCGAAAGCGTTACGGAGATGATAGATAAACTCCAGTGGAAGACTCTGCAGGAGAGACGCTCAGTAGCTCGGTACGGGCTTTTGTCAAAGTTTCGAGAACATACCTTCACCGAAGAGCCAAGCAGTATATTGCTCCCTCCTACGTATATCTCGCGAAGAGACCATGAGGATAAAATCAGAGAGATTAGAGCCCACACAGAGGCATACCGACAATCCTTCTTTCCACGAACAATACGAGACTGGAATAGAAGGGAGAACCGATAGAGGTACTCAAGGTACCCCTCGACACACACCGTCAGGTGGCTTGCGGAGTATGGATGTAGATGGATGTAGATGTAGATTCTGTATCATCCCGCACCATTGGTCGGAGACCAGCAACATCTGGACTGGGGAATTACTGACCATGTGTATCTCACCGTTAACATCACGACACAAACGGCTGCGTTCGTAGTGGTACCGTGACTAGGACTGCTAATTAATTGCGTCACATTGTATTCAGCGACGAGTCGAGGTTCTGTACTAACCTGGATCACCATCGTCAACGAGTATGGCTGGGACCTAGGGTGCCGTCCCATTCTTCCACTGTTATGGAGGGGCACAGCGGTGATATCCCTAACGTCATGGTGTGGGTCATCCGTCGGGCATGACTGCAGATGACAGCTGGTAGTGGTTGAGAGAACTTCTGACAGCATGGTGATACGTCACAACATCCTATGTCCTCATACGTCACCTCCCATGCAACAGTATAGTGGTTCCATTTTTCAACAGAACAGTAGTCATCCACACATGGCAAGTGTTCCTATGAACTGTCTGTGTGATGTTGAGGTACTGTCATGGCCAGGAAGATTTCCCAGTCGGCTCCAATAGAACATGTATGGGACCATCTTGAACTTCAGCTCTGTCCCAGTGCCAATATCAAGGATTTCAAGGATCAGCTAGAACAGTTGTGGGCCAGCTTGCCTCTGGAGGGGATAGTACGACCTCATGACACCCTTTCCAACATAATATCATAATCAATGCAGGTATCCATATCAGATGGGGAGCAACATTATAGTGATAGGTGCGCTTTTATTACCAAATTCTTTGTAAATTTGACTTGATTTTGTAATCACTGCAATAAGATCACAAACCCACGATGTTCCTTTTCTGTAATGGCATGGAGAGGGTTGGAGATAGGAAAGTAACTGGGCCAGAGAATATAAAGAATTTACACAAACAGACTTTATTGTAATACGATCCAGCAAGTGGTAAGAATAGGCCTACAAATGCAACACAAGCAACGAGTAAGACCTTCGCATATAGGTAGATAGCGCAAATATTAATTCTTAAAGTCAAGTACAGAGAAGACTAGATGTTAGCGTACTCTTAACCCTCAAATATCCATTTCAGTCTCAATCCAGAAACTTACAACACAGGTCAAAAAACTTGTTCACCTTCAAATGCAAAATTTAAACAAGTGAGAGGAGACACCCAGCATTTAAGAACTATTTGTGCCAAATGACAAAAGTGATACCAATTTTTCTGGTTTATATTTTTGCTCAGAACTGTAAGGTCCACGGCACCAGAAATAACGTGCAAGACGAAATTAAAATGAAAAACTTCCAACGTAGATTACTTTGAGGTACAAGTTACCCGTAGCTCTTCAGATTACGCAGTTACATAATTTACAATTTAATCACCATTATAAAATACAGTTAACGTTACCAGAATTAACCATGACGAAATCAAAATCAAAATCTTTACATCAATAGAGCTCGATCTGAATGAAAAACTATAGCGGTAAAGTGGAATGCTGTGTCATGACAAAAAACCTATGAATAACAAAATTCATGCAACACTTACAACTGATTTAAACTTAGTGACACATTTCGCAATAATTTATGAAAAGAATTACATGTACTCACCCACAAGAGCTTCTAGTCAATCAACAAGTAAAACTTTTAAAGCTACAGTTTTAACAGCGAGCAAGTTTAAATTATTACTCATGGAAACTCCTAAAAACTTACAGGAAAAATAAACAGAACAGATAAACATGGCAAATTAGCAGCAGAGGTACCAATTACTTAAAATGGATGAAGTAAAGCAAGCACTCACTAAATTATAATAAGACATATCATTTTACTCAGCTGGCCAGTTACACAAATTAATGAATAAATATACCTAATGATTCAGTGACTTCAAGAACATCGAAATGGCTCGCGAATGTGACTAGGACTTTTGAATACAATTATGATACAATATCATAGTTGTACAACTCACTCATGATAATGATTCTACGTCTTGCCTGCTACATAATAAAATTTATGAATACCCTTGCCAGTCACATAAGCATGCGTATCACATAACTTAACAGGTGGAAACTATATGAAGCGGATTTTACAAGTGAAATCTTGATAAATAAGCGCCAGCAATCGCCATACCAGACATAGGTCGTAACAACTGCTCTGTAGGAGCATTAAAAATAAAAGATATCAATACAACATAAACAAGTTCCACGCGCAAATAGCGCAAGTACCAGCTCCATGGCGCCCCTGAAATAGGAAATGACAGCGCTGCACTAACGTGCTAGTGGCGGACACTAAACAGAACAACATATAAAGAGAAAGAATGGCACCTGCTGCACACCAAACAACAGACCTACCGTAGAGTATAACGATCGCGGGCGTGTTGCATTTACAGGAGATTTAGACATGGGAAATAATTATAGATTGCTGCCAGTGGACACATCACACAACAAGCATAAAAAATCATCTCACATTACATAAATCATAATAGCTGATCATTCAGTATGCTTAGCCTGGCATTTCAGTTCGTTGCACAGCCACACAATGACTCAAAATGCATGGTTCCACCACTTACAGCAGAAAGACAGTTCATAACTCAAGTGGGCACACACTATGGCTAGGCAGCACAAAGTGCACGTAACCAAGAAGCCGAAAAGCAAGAAATACTGAGGAACAGGCAGAAACCTTTACATAACACCAAAGCTAACGCTTAATATTAACATTTGCAAAGTTTTGAGAAAATAAGATACTTCCATGGTGCAGTTAGCGCCGCGAGGGACTAATGTGCTAGGCTGGTCGAATTCAGATGACTGACAGAGCAACAAACACGGTGCAGGCCACCACTTCCCCCAAACTCAGCAGTGCACCGCCAAGAAAAATATGGCACAGCCAACGCGACGCACAAACAGCACGGAATGCCTCCAGTTACTTAGTTCAACTGCCCTCTAAATTTGCCAGCGTACAAGGATAAGTCGAGACGCCACCGCCCAGCGGTTCGCCATGTCGCGGGACAGCGTGGTCTCATTCTTATGCAATTCCAGAGACATGCAAAACAGGGCCACAGCTATAGATATTCGATGTGCACTACAGAAAACAGGAGAATGCTCCGCTCAATTTCATTTCCTGCTCCTGCTATGTGTGCTTCACATGTTTTGTCGGGCAGTGTACATTTAAAGAGTGGAGGGAAGCTGCATACATCAACTAATGCATTGGAAACGAAGTGCCACATGGTGAATTGGTACTGCCCTATACTCCATTTGAGCCCTTTGAGGGTAATTCTTGACAAATTAATTGAAAGCTGTGGATGAGTGACTGTAACTTAAGGAGTGCTTGCACGTAATATCTTCAGTAAGACATTTGGCCATCTGAGGATGGGAATACTATACTTCTGTGTTATTTCAGTCACACTTCTTCCCTTTCTTGTTTTACCGTTTCTATGTGGATGAGACAGTGAGAGCGACGTTGTTTGTGGAGTATCTAGTTGTGTTAACCAACGATAAATTAGAGGTAGTGGACTAGAGTTGACAATTCTTTGGATTAGGTAATGCAGAGGAGATGCTGGTGGTCGTCTTCTCGCGAGTCGCTGGTTCCTAAGAGTGCGTTAGGAAGCAGCAAGTGGGAGACCTTCTTCCTCACCGGGTTTGAATATGAGGACGCTGGGGGCAGGTTTACATATCACCATAGTCAGTCGAATGCTGTGGGACTTTGTGAGCAAACGTGTTCAGGGCGCAGCTGCAGGATCGCTGAGGAACTTGGTAAAAAAATGCGTCATTCGGGAGTAAATCCGGCTGAAAACGTGATATTTCTAGTCGGCTTAGTGGAGGAGATGTAGGGAGAATTAATGATTTTTGTCATTTCATTTGAGCTGAACTAACTGAAATCTTATTGTTCTAATGGTAACGGACAGTGCTACCTATCAAATTGGCACCAAAAAATTTTGAAGAATCATTTCTGTTTATGCACTGATTTTGTAGAGTAGAGAGTGTATTTCATTTTTAAGTTTGTCCCTTGAAAATCGCCTTGTATTTAATTGAATTTTCTTTGTGTGTGGGACTTCGCCAAATTTCGTGCCAAAACCACAGCGAGTCGAGAACCTAACCAGTTCAGAGTGTAATGCACCTTCAGTGCCTAATAACGGTAATTCGAATAGGTGACCAGTATCTTGAAACCTTTTGGTGCGGAGTAATTTAATTATTTTCTTGGTTTTCTGTGTAATCGGTGTGATGCACAATGAGCACTACGCGCTGTCATTGCTGGGTACTGCTTACAGTAGGCGAGTTTGTTTGAGTGCCGTGGTCTTGTACAGCGTTTCTTGTGATCATTGACTAAATTTCATACCATAATTTTTTGTTTTGGGGTCCTTATCTTTGTGCGGATCGCTGAGCCACGTACTTCGCGCCAATTCCGTTATGGATGTCAGTGCTAACGTACTGTTAAGGGTAACTTGGCCCATACCTTTGTTTGCTAAAGAATGTCGCAATACCTACAGTGCGAATTTCTTTTATTTAATACGATGGGTTTTCTTTGGTACTATTTGAGATGTGCGGCAGCATGCCGCCGTGTGCCACATGGTTTCATATTGGTTACGACAGTACAGCAGGGGCCAAAGGGGTCCATTAGGTTTCAATCTTTCTTGTATTATGTGTGCTATGGATGTGCAATAGTCGCTGTGTGATAGCTTTTAATGCAATTTGTAAAAGTTTTGGGCTAATATGAGTTTGAATTTTGGTGTGTATTGATAAATTTGTTAAAGACAGTATTGCATATTCGAATCATTCCTTGTAAATTACGTCATCAGTTTGGTTATCTTAGAATTTAATTAGACAAAATACTTTCCAGTGCACTTTATTGACATTTACATCATGCTTTTGTGGGAAAAAGCTATTTTACAGCCAGTAGAGGCATACTGAAGCCGTGATATTGCCACTCCCATTCCCCTTCCAGAAAGTCCCCGTTGAGTTTGCTAATTAAGTAAGCGTAGCATGCGCATGTAGAACGCATGGAGTTGAAACGAGAATATGGTTGAGACGAGCTACTTCCTCACTCGTCAAATAAAATCCCATTTTATCCCACATATTGCCGGCCGGTGTGGCCGTGCGGTTCTAGGCGCTTCAGTCTGGAACCGCGTGATCGCTACGGTCGCAGGTTCGAATCCTGCCTCGGGCATGGATGTGGGTGATGTCCTTAGGTTAGTTAGGTTTAAGTAGTTCTAAGTTCTAGGGAACTGATGAGCACAGATGTTAAGTCCCATAGTGCTCAGAGCCATTTGAACCATTTTTTTAACCCACATACTGTAATGCCCATATTTACATGTATATAGTAGGAGACCAGATAGCCCTTATTTTTGGTTAATGAGAGCCTGTGTCTCAAGTAACGTATTCTTTCAGCAAAAAAGTGCTTATTCTTTAATCCTTTATTCTGGTAAATGTTCTCACCGAAATTAATATTCAGAGAATCGTGGATTTTCCTTGCACTTGGGAAAATAAATTATGTCCTGTAATTTAATCAGTTTTCATATTGTAAGTGAACATCCCAACCTTTTGCCACCCTGAGCATATTTAAATTGATTGATGATAGAAAAGCATAAAGTAATGATGTTAAATGATAAATAGTATGACTGCTATCAGTATGACGTTACAGAATTCCAGAAATGGTTAAAATGAGCCAAGACATAGTTTATCCTTACTCTGAACCGAATGTTGTGGCACCAGGGAAGCGTCGTCTATTGCGCAGGGAGAGAATTTTTGTTAAAGAGTAATAGACTCTATAATTAATAATGAAGATTACTTCTACTGAGGCTTTTCAGTTACGTTAGAGAAAATCCTGAAGTTAGCTGCTACCACAGCAGTCGGTCAGAATTGCTTAACAGTCACCTTTCAATATTACTGCCGATAGCCTAAGTCAGCTAAATTACGATTATCAAAACTTAACAGAGCTATAAAATCCAGTACTCGAGGGTAACTCTGCATTGTTCCAGTTCTGGAGACAGTCAGCTTCTAGCTATCAGAGTGCTTCGAATCTGCTTCCACAGAAAGAAAGTACAGAGAAGAAAAATAATTTAAAAAATGTCGTGTGACTAGGGCCTCCCGTCGGGCAGACCGTTCGCAGGGTGCAAGTCTTTCGATTTGACGCCACTTCGGAGACTTCCGCGTCGATGGAGACGAAATGATGATGATGAGGACATCACAACACCCAGTCCCTGAGCGGAGAAAATCTCCGACCCAGCCGTGAATCGAACCTGGGCCCTTAGGATTGACACTCTGTCGCGCTGACCACTCAGCCACCGGGGGCGGACAAGAAAAATAATGGTTTGAATATGTAACGTTTTACAATACAGAAGAAAGTTGCAGCCCTGTGAAATTACACTTAAGAAGGAAAGTTTAGGGTAAAAACCTGTAGACAGTTGTCTAGAAAAGGATATGCTGCTAACTGTAAATACAATGAGCTCTAAAGTGAAGACATCTCCCTCTGACACCATGCCATGCAGTTTCCTCTGTATGCCGCCCCAAAACAAAGTGTCTTTCTTCTCTTCTCTCCAAAATTTAGCTGGTTCTGCCAATCCTGGAATTTCTGACCAATGAAAGTTTTATAACAACTGTAATAATTTCCCTTCTCCAAACGAAGCCGTCCCAATTAGCCAATACTACTCATTCTACTCTTAGAGTCGAGCATTAGACAGAAATTCCCTCCCACTATGTAAGCATATTCATGATCACCCAACAGAAACGTCTGCACATACACATTCATAAATCTCTGCACTCTCTATGAAATTAATCGTCAATAGTGGACCATAGCCCTCCTTACAAAATTTAAACATGTACATCTGTGACCTCCTTTGGCCCGCAACGGCTGTCTCCCAAGCTGAGAGCATCATATTTTTACCTTGCCTTCGTAGATCTTCTCTTTTCTAAAGTGCTGTCTTTAACCTCCTTGTTTTCTGAAAGTTTACAATATACTGGAAAATCTCTTTCAGTCTTCAGCTCAATGGCGACCACTTGGTGTTTTCATGTCTGTCGAAATAACAGTCCTCTGTTCAAAACCTGTACCTGACTTACTGCTGGCTTTCAGCAAAAACATTTTTATTGTCTGTCTGCTGCACTCCCACTCAGAGTGCTTGTTCATTCTCATACATCGCTGGCTGTCCCAAGTTTGTTTGTATGGTGTCAGGCAAATCCAACATCTTCCATGAAAGCCCTGACATGATAGCAAATCCGGTAGTATGTCACATAGTTCCGAATAAATCCTAACATTAAATTAACCAAAGTAATACGATCAACGAGTGAGCAAACGGAATACCACAGACTAACACAAGAACGCCTAAATGCATGTCATACCTTCCCACCGTGAAACAGACGCAGTTCCGAGGGGAGAAACGAGAACAGAAGCCGAGAGCAGAATCGTGTAAGCTAGGAGGCCCTACGATAAGGGACGGACACCCACGTCGCCAGCCGACAGCCAAGACGACCCCCAGCCCATGTTTAAATCTAGAGCCCTCCAGAAGAACAGTATAGATCTTACGATAACACTAAAAGGGCCACACCAGATGAAAGTTTTAGCGTGAGACTATACGTGTCTCTGTTACGTTGCAAACATTAAAAACATTGCCCCACCACGAAAAGTATAATGTTTCTCATTGGATAGACAGAAGTTTTGTAGGCGGAGCTTAAGGTTAACATCGAGACCCTGATTGGTCAGTTGAAAACACAGCCAGATAGCTTTTCTGAAACCAACTTCGGTAAATTGTAGTAAGGAGAAGTTAGAGGGAGTTGCTTCCGAGACGGCGGGGTGTGTGGAGCTGCGCCGCCCGCCGCCCCATGACGCTGCCTAACCAACGACAGGGTAATGAACGCACGCGATGCCGCATGAGAGCGAATAAGGCTTCACTCAGAACTGGACAAGTCTTATCTGTTACACCCCCTTTTTACGTAATACTAGTGTCGATCGTCAATTAAACTTCGTGATATTCACATTTGCTATTAGAAGTTAAAATCTGAAACGCGATGATTTTTCTGTTATATAATTATTGAGAAGCCACATCAGCCACTGTAATTTACAACAAGTTAAATAAATAATTAAAGATAATTGAGGGTCACTGTAAACCATTTTCGATAGTTTTCTCCTTTATGAAACTTAATTTAAACCTAGATGATAGATGTGATATGACATAGGTCATACTTCGATCCATTGTAGAACTTGGAAACCCATTCATGGAATATTCGTTCACATTTTTGTTGAACGCAGTTGGTTTTTATCATCCTGTATTAAAATATTTCCTTTTATCAATAGTGCAATTTATAAACAATGTTTTGTGAGT
This sequence comes from Schistocerca americana, assembly GCF_021461395.2. Classification (NCBI taxonomy): domain Eukaryota; kingdom Metazoa; phylum Arthropoda; class Insecta; order Orthoptera; family Acrididae; genus Schistocerca; species Schistocerca americana. Next base: position 404,809,050 of record NC_060121.1, on the reverse strand, counting down.
AGAATAAAATTTCCAGTGATAAACTTAACTGCTTTTTCGATGTTATTTTACCAGCTAACTAAAAATAGGAAAGCCTTGAAACCCTTCCACTAAATTTAGTTAGTATTAAGATTCTTTTACAGGGAATGCAGTGGAGCTGACGCTGAAATCATTAAGTATTTGATTATATCATCGCTAGTCTCACTGAACTCTTCTGAACTCTACATGTCATGTGTGGTGTGGCGTCTCCTTACCAGCAACAGGTCCCAGGTTCAAACTAGTCAGTTCCCTAAAAAACACGCTGAGAGCGTCGTTGCGCGAAAGTGGTAGGGAGACGCGATATAGAACAAACAGACACCACGCAGAATGTTAAATCCTGAAAAACGCTAGAGGGACGCATCATTGCACAGAGTTAAAGAAATATTGCTACTGCAGTTATTGGTATTGGACCCAATTGTGCGTATAATTTCATGCAGCATTAATAATTCAAATGCATTGGGTTTTCCCATTGAAGTAATGGTTATGGAATAGTTTAGGAAATTTTGTCACGTAACATACCATCAATTTAGACCCTCATTCATAGTATGCTCATTGAATTCAGCAGTATCCAGGTATTTAGGGCATGCTGAGCAACACAGTAAATGCCAGCCAGTGACTATGAGAAAACCACTTGCAATTCAAGATGAAACAGCCAGCCACTGTTCACAGACTTTACTGCCATTGACTGTAGGCCACTGCCTGAGTCAAAGTCTGTATGCAATCAATTTAGCACCTTTACACTGACAAGCCACCCTCTAGGAGACTATCTTCTGCTGACAGTCACCTCTCTTATGAGCTGTGGGTTCGAGCCTGGGCCAGCTAGCTGCTCAGCTACACCATCACTATCCATCAGCACATCAGTGGGTCTGCAATGTTGTTGTCCAGCACACAGAGAGTGTGCACACCATCATCTCCACACATGTCAGAAGCAGCAGTTTAACACCGCCTTTTCCGGTGTATTGTACACTCGCAGTATGGGAGCAACCAAGCAGTCTGGGTTACCTCTGTCATTCGTCGCCTGCACACTGCATAAGCTCTCTGTGGCTGCGCTGGCAGCGGCTTATGCTGCTACCAGTATGCATTGCCAACAGCAGATGCTGCTTTCCTGGGAGACAACTGCTGACGCCTGTATACTTCAGTGATCATGGCCATCACTATGGCCATCGACCTCCCTTCCAGATACGATTTTATTTCTGTACATGCCATGAATAAGACTGCTGTAACCAAGGATGTTTTACAGATCTTTCGCCATTTAACTCGAACATCACCATCCTAGCTCCCATGTCCAGATGGGTGAACAGCACTCCATCCTGACTTACCAGCAGTCCAATTGACCTGCCTCGTTGGGGTCATCTCACGAGCTAACTAAATTTAGTGGAAGAGTTTCAAGGCTTTCCTATTTTTAGTTAGCTGGTAGAATAACGTCGAAAAAGCAGTTAAGTTTACCATTGGGAAGATCCAAAGAAGAGCGGCGCGTTTCGTCACAGGGTTATTTGGTAAGCGTGATAGCTTTACGGAGATGTTTAGCAAACTCAAGTGGCAGACTCTGCAAGAGAGACGCTCTGCATCGCGGTGTAGCTTGCTCGCAAGGTTTCGAGAGGGTGCGTTTCTGGGTGAGGTATCGAATATATTGCTTCCCCCTACTTATAACTCCCGAGGAGATCATCATCATCTTGGACAGTTTCCAGCCACTGGCTGGGTCTGTCGGGAACACAAGCCTCTCCATCGTGTTCTGTCTTTCCACCATTCCCCCTCTTCCACCTTCGTCCAGTTCTCTCCTCTTCTCATCACACATTCCTTCACTCCCTTCACCCATCTATCTCTTGGTCTTCCTCTGGGCCTCTTCCCCTCCAGTTGCAGATCGAATTCTTCCCTCATCCATTCTCTTCATGTGTCCATACCACTGCAGTCTTGATTTTTCTATCCTGTCCTGTACTGGTTCCTCCTTTAGTCTTTCCCTCACATACACATTTCGCAATCTGTCTCGTCTTGTTATACTCAACCTGCTCCTCTGGAACTTCATTTCACTAGCCTGTATTCTACTTTTGTCGCTTTTGTGCATTACCCATGTCTCACTTCCGTATGCCAATATGGGGACAAAGTAGGTTCGGTATATAATTCCCTTGGATTTCTGTGGCACCTCCTTGCTCCAAATAAGCCCCCTAATGCATTCGGAGAACTGCCCTGCTTTTCTGCACCTTTCATTTATTTCCATCGCGTTTCCCCCCTCACTTTCAATCATGCTTCCCAGGTACTTGAAGTTCTCTACCACTTGTAGTTTTTCCCCTCCACAAGTTATATCCACATTTGGCCTATTCTTCTTCCTTGTTGTGACAATTATTTCACTTTTCTTTGCAGAGAAATGCATTCCATATTGTGCTGCCGTTGCCTCCCATACATCTAACTGCTCTTGCACCTCCTCCTCGCAATTTCCCCATAACATCAGGTCATCGGCAAAAAGCACTGCTTTCATTTTATGATCTCCAATTGCATCTGATACTTGCTGTAGGATTTCATCCATAACAATAATAAACAATAAAGGCGAAAGTGCACTTCCCTGTCGCAGACCCCCGAGGAGATCACGAATGTAAAATTAGAGAGATTCGAGCGCGCACGGAGGCTTTCGGACAGTCGTTCTTCCCGCGAACCATACGCGACTGGAACAGAAAAGGGAGGTAATGACAGTGGCACGTAAAGTGCCCTCCACCTTACACCGTTGGGTGGCTTGCGGAGTATAAATGTAGATGTAGATGTACGAGTAGATGCCTTCACAGTTACGTGGAAACATTTCCCCGGGTGGTCGATGGCTAAGATGGTAAAAATGTGGAATGTTTAAATAGTGCTCCTTGAAAAATGAGCAAATCTTGTAAACTGGGTAATATTCAATGACGGAGAAGTAGTGTTTCGAATTGTCACCTCTAGAGAGTTCGCTGTTACCTTGGACCAGTGTTCGCTGTGTTTTTTTTTTAATTATTATTTATATAGTTTAATTTACTTGTGCATACAGATAGTTTTTGATCCAAGTCATGCTACCTCTGCTCGGTTCCTGGTCGAAATCCTAAAATTTACCCTAATTTTGTAATTATAATCTCATTTGTTAGCAGACTCTGTCAGAAATGTGCGTTATCTTGAAAAGCAACTTCACGATTTAGTTTAGCTAAAAGGTGTTCCAAGTTTGACTATTGCATATGTCGTGCTATAATTAGAATGTCATTAGAAGACAACAAATATTCTAAAAGTAACAGAATTCTGACCGAATCATTCAACAAGCGTGTAAGTCAAGTGATTAATTTATGTTTACCATTTGCTTGTTTGTATGTTGTAGCAAGTGTGTGTTCATTTACGTATACTTGTGTTTTAGGACATCTATGTAACCAAAGTAGGGGTGCAGGATAATTTCCTTGCATGCTCACATGTTGCTCTACTCAGAAACATACAGAATATTTTCGTAACCGTTAACTTCAAGGGCTATTTGCTGGTTAACTAGTCTTAAACATTAAAGTACATAATGAAAAGCACAGGTAAAAGATCGTTGAACAGATTTCGCATGAAATATTCAATTCAGACAGTTAATTAATCATTTGAATTTTGGGTTTAATCATTGCAGTTGCCTTGCTTGTGAAGAGTTTGTCTAAACTGGACCGGCAAGCGTAATTTTATCTTCCTACAAGACGTACTTACAGTTTGGTGTGATCTATCAGAAACTATTACAATCCTCCTCGTTTTGTATACGAACATGGTGTGTTTCGAGGAAGAATATAATACTGTAAGTCAGGTTGCTTAAACTACCCATTATTAACATGGTCACAGCTAAAACTCTGTGAAATAACACAGTACGCGTATTGTGGAAAGCTGTGTACGGAGGTGTGTTACATAATGTCTCTGAATTTCGAAGTATGTGCCCGATCGCAGTGATGCCGTAACAGCCCCCGTGTTTGTGCCCGCGGCTGGCGTAACGGCGAGGTACGGCACCTCCAGGGAACACCTCGGCGCCGCGTAAAAAGGCGCGGCAGTCGCGCGCCGCTGGCCCTGGAGGGCTCATTAGGCGCTTCTGCACGGCCGCCGGCACGCTTCTTGTGCGGCGGCTGCCGCCTTGTCTGACCGCAGCCTATTAACAACGTTGTCCGGCCGCACCACTGACCCGTATTCATTTAACACGACAAGCGCTGTCCTGCCTTCTGATTCAGTGAGCACGCTTACAAGTAAACGGCGACGGTTCTTACGTTCTTTGATGTCCAGCGTTCGTAGCTGAGCAGCTACTGGGGATGGAAAAAAAATATGGAAACACAGCGAGAAACGCATGATTGAACATCACTTTGGTTGCTGGGCCAGCTTTGCATGTGGCGTTGTTTTACTTGATCACGAACGGCGCCTGTGAAATGCCCTCATTACGCTTGCAAGTGTCAATCGTGGTCAGAACAGTGTACTGTGTAGTTGTGGGGGCATTATGTCGGAGCTAACTGAATGTTAGTGTCGGCAAACTGTTGGTACTCATATGATGAATTCTTCCGTAACCAAGGAAGCCGACGTGTTTGGTGTTTCAAGAGGCATCATATCGAAATTTATACCGCATACTGGGAAAGCGGATAACCCTCCGTCGGCTAACTCATAACGCGAACAAAAGTGTAATTGAGTGATTGTGACAGACGATCATTGAAGAGGATTGTGACGGAAAATAACGGGACGACACCTGAAAAAATCACTGCAGATCTGAATGTCGCACTCGCAAACCGTCTCAGCATCAAAACAACACGAAGTGAGCTCCATAAGCAGCGAACTCCGGGGCGAAATGGATTTCCAAAACCGTACATCAGTCACGCCACCGCTCATGACAGTAAAACGTGATGCCAGAAGTTTAAAACCTGGATTATAGAGCAATGAAAGAGAGTCACTTGTTCGGATGAGTCTTGTTTCACACCGTTTCCAACTTCTGACCGAGTTAGTGTCTGGCGTACGCCGTCCCAGCCCTACAATGCTGATTGCTTGCTAGGATCAGTGAAACACAGTGGGAGTTCGCTGATGCTTTGGGCGGCCATCTCGTGGCATTACACAGGCCCCACGGTTTCCCTGCAGTGACGCATTTTAAAGGATGAGATCCATCCCAATGTATAGTGCTTGTCTCCTGTGGTGATGTTGTCTTCCAGGAGGACAGGCCCACACTGTCCAGGACTGCTTTTGCGATGAATTGCCATATCTCCCCTGGCCAACACAGTCACTTGATCTCAATATTATTGAGCCTTCGTCGTTTACCTTGGAGGAAAGGGTGCGTGATCACTTGATTCAAATGGCTCTGAGCACTATGGGACTTAACATCTGAGGTCATCAGTCCCCTAGAACTTAGAACTACTTAAACCTAACTAACCTAAGAACATCACACACATCCATGCCCGAGGCAGGATTCGAACCTGCGACCGTAGCGGTCGAGCGCTTCCAGACTGAAGCGCCTAGAACCGCTCGGCCACACAGGCGGCGCATGATCACTGTCCACCTATATCATCGTTACCTGAAGTTGCCATTATTAAGCAGGAAGAATGGTATAAGAATCCCTTGAAAACCACGCAGGAGATACAAGAGCTGTATTGTCCATTCCGAGATGACTGGAAGCTGTTTTGCATACCAACACTTTTCCTACTCCGTAACAGGCGTAGTAGTGTGTTGTGTTTTCGGCGTATCCGTATTTTTGTCTGTCCTCCGTACAACCGCTTAATAATGAAAAGGCATCTGGAAGTGGTATAGTTCCTTTAAGATTCTAGAAAAATTACGTGAAAGGACCCTCTCCCCTTCTGGCAGCAGTGTATCGTTCGCCGCTGAAGTAGCTGAGAGTATCTAGCGACTTGAAAAAACGCAGATCATTCCCGTTTCCAAGAAGGTCCATTGGACAGAAGGACAGACTTGTAGGCCTGTATCTCTGTCGGCCGCCTGTCGTCGAATTATGTTACATATTTTATGCTCACGTATTATGACGTTTTCTGAGAAAGAAAACCTGCTCTATAAAAATCAACACAGATTCTGTAAACAGTTGGCTTGTAAAATTCGGCTCCCAGTGTTGATCTGTGAGATTCAAAGCGCCGTAGACATCAGCACCCAGCTTGATGCTCTGTTCCTTAATTTTAGGCAGGGATTTGATTCGCCACGGTCGTTTAGTGAAAAAAAAGAGCTTAACCAATATTGAACTGGATTTGTGAAAGGATTCGGAACTGCCATGCAGACAGAACTAAACTCGTCGCTCTTGACAGAAGAAAATGTCAGATCCAAAGGATAATTTCAGGTATGTCACAATGAAGTGTCGTAGGGCCATTCCTGTGTATAACATGTATATACACTGAAGCTCCAAAGAAACTGATATAGGGATGTGTATTCAAATACAGGTATATGTAAACAAGCAGAAAACGGCGCTGCGGTGGGCAACGCCTAAATAAGGCAACAAGAGTCTGGCGGAGTTGTTAGATCGGTTAATGCTGCAACAATAGCAGGTTAACAGGATTTTAGGGAGTTTGAACGTGGTGTTATAGTTGGCGCACGAGCGATGGTACACAGCATCTGCGAGGTAGCGATGAAGCGGGTTTTTCCTGTGCGATCATTTCACGAGTGAACCGTGAATATCAGGAATCCGATAAAACATTAAGTCTCCGACATCGCTGCGGCCGGAAATAAGACCTGCAACAACGGGAACAACGACGCCTGAAAAGAATAGTTCAACGTGAAACAAGTGCAATACTGCCGCAAATTACTGCAGTTTTAAATGCTGGGCCATTAACAATTGTCAGCGTGCGAACCATTCAACGAAACACCATCGGTATGGGCTTTCGGGGTCGAAGGCCCACTCGTGTATCCTTGATGACTGCACGACACAAAGCTTTACGCCTCACCTGGGCCCGTCACACAGACTCTGGATTGCTGATGACTGGACACATGTTGCCTGGTGGGACGAGTCCCCTTTCACATTGTATCTAGCGGATAGACGTGTACGGGTATGGAGACAATCTCATGAATCCATGGAACCTGCATGTCTGCGGTGGACTGTTCAAGCTGGTGAAATTTCTGTAATTGTGTGGGCCGTGTGCAGTTCGAGTGATATGGGACCCCTGATACGTCTAGATACGACTCTGACAAGTGACACGTACGTAAACATCCTTTCTGATCGCCTACATCCATTCATGTCGATTGTGCGTTCCGACGGACTTGAGCAATTCCATCAGGACAATGCGACACCACAAACGTCCAGAATTGCGACGGAGTGGCTCCTGGATGACTCTTCTGAGTTTAAACATTTCCGATGACCACCAAACTCCCCAGACACGAACATTATTGACCATTTCTGGGATGCCTTACAACGTACTGTTCAAAAGACTTCTCCACCCCCTCGTACTCTCACAGATTTATGGACAGCCTCGCAGGATTCATGGTGTCAGTTCCCTCCAGCACTACTTCAGACGTTAGTCGAGTCCTTCCTGCCATGTGCTGCGGCTTTTCTGCGTACACGCGGGGGCCTACACGATATTATGCTGGAATACCAGTTCCCTTGGCTCTTCAGTGTATATAAATCATCTAGTGGGTAGTGTTTGCAGATAATACAGTTGAAGAGGATAGCAATGACAGAAGATGTAGCGAATTGTGAGAAGACCTTGCAGAGGATTGATGATTGATGCACAGACTGGCAGTTGAGCATCAACTTAAATGTAAAATGTTCTGCTTAAATAGGCGAAAAAATCCATTACTGTATGATAACACTTAAGACAGGATTTGCCGGAAAATACGGAGGAGTAACCATACGGACACGAAAATAAAAAGCAGAAAAGTGAAATCTTACGCCGAGAGTTTCGTAGGAAAGATCTTGAGGAAATGTAATTCATTCACGAAAGCCGTCACTTACGAAACACTTGGTTGCCCGGTTTTTGAGAATTGCTCATCAGTTTGGAGCCCTTACCAGGTTAGATTAATACAAGACGGAAATAAGATCCAATGAAGATCGGCGAATTTCGTCACCAGATCGATTCTTCGCCAAGAGTTCATTAAGGTCTGTCCCCAATAGAGAGCAAAAGCGTGGAGCGCCACAGTGGCAAGAATTTTCCGCCATGACTCTACACCATAAAGCTACATGAAGGAAAGGCGAATTTGGTAAAGATATACCAGTTTTTTATTTTTTTATGATGTACTTTGTCATATGTTTCATTAGTCTTGTTTTCTTATTTCGTTGTCAACAGATTTGATGATTTACCATTGATGTTTCTTCCCAATTGTAACATTGCAAGTGGCTTGCCCCGCAATGATGCTTTGCATGTAATATTACAGTACTATGTTTTTGTGTGGTTTGATAAAATCTGTAGTTGGTCAATAAGTTTATAGAGTACCTTTGACTTGCCTTACCTTTAGCGCTTCAGCATTGTTGTTGTCAGTGGCTTAAATGGTTCAAATGGCTCTGAGCACTGTGGGACATAGCTTCTGAGGTCATTAGTCCCCTAGAACTTAGAACTACTTAAACCTAACTAACCTAAGGACATCACACACATCCATCCCCGAGCCAGGATTCGAACCTGCGACCGTAGCGGTCGCGCGGTTTCGGACTGAAGCGCCTAGAACCGCTCGGCCACTTCGGCCGGCAATGGCTTAAATATTCCAACAGAAAGAGAGTAGAGCTGTGTACACAGAAAAGACAGTAGTACATAAATGTTGTTCGGGAAATTGGTTTGATATTTGCTATATTTTGTGTGACATGTTGTGTTAACAAATGGTGAACAACAGATAACTTCAGTTGAAATAAAAATCTCGGCATCATTATTCATTGTCGTGATGAGTGCAGAGTGAATGCAGAGCAGTGGAATAATACTGGAAGGGGTATAAGTTAGTTACAATACTAAATGGCTAATTCACATTATCTCATTATGTTGTCGACAACATTTAGAAAAGCGACCGCACCAGAACGAAAACTTACCGTCGCACAGCAAGTCAAAATCCTGGGGTGCGCATCTCAATTTGTAAAGTTATTACTAAGAGCAGACGGCAGAGAATCAGATCCGGCTCATACCATGTGTCACAGTCAGTATCTGGGTCACACAGGGAGTGCAGTGTTGCAGAAGACAGGGGCGTGTCTCACATTTAATTTCCAAACTTAGCTGAGTCGTAATGAGGAAGAGCAAATGGCGCCGTATGGCAGCAGCTAATGCGTCATTCTGCACGCCTTGCATTACGGAGCCATAACATCCAGAGAGCTAACTGAGCCACTGTACAGTAGCCTAACACTGCCGGAAAGTGCGAAAGTAAAGGGAACTGACAGTAACTGAGACACTATGGTGGAGACTGTTTCACTGACACGTCCAAATAAAAAGGGCGCATGACTCATCGTCAGGAACGATGATGCTATGTCCAACTTAAATACGACCATTTCAGAAGCCTCAGTCTCAGTGTCTTGTCATCCCATGTTCACCTCTTGATTCCAAAGGAGTGACAGTCTCACTAGTTACAGGATAACTTGGTTTGATAACAGTGATATACTGCCTGCTGCCGAGAGAGAACTTTCTCTCCGAGACAACAGCCAGCAAGCTGTAGTGGCACTCAGCCGCTGCAAGGAGGCACTGCTGTTTGGTCCTGCAGTGACTGAAGAAGATGTGAGAGAGCCTGGACATTACCCTGGTGACTCTAAACTACAGCCTACAATCTACTAGGCGAGACATGTAAGTACTACCGCCCCAGCTGTACAGTATGTTGCTGATGTGTATCCTGGGCTTCTGCCTTCATGACACCTGCCATCCGCGACATGCTGTTGGCACCTGGTTAACCACACGCCAGTCTTCAAGAGCACTGCGGTGGGCTGCACTAGCTGCCAGTGAGCTCAGTAGACTTGCACTTACAGACTCCTGTTTCGGCTGCCTGTTGGATATTGCCTCTGGTTTCTAACCAGGAAAGTGTCTGCAGTCGATGAAGGGCTGTGTCAGTATTCCTTGTCGTATTCGAATGTGCGTCTCATCTCACCTTCCGCTGTGCCAGAGAAGACACCCATACACCTATACTGAACTAGCAGCGCCATCCACTCACCTGCTCAGCCACCTCTCCCACTCCTGACCCAAGGGGTGACCGCTACAACTAGTGATCAGAAGTACGCCTAACGCTGACGCCACTATGACCAGCGCCATCTTCTGACGTCATCATCATCACCACTGCATCTTCGCTCATCTTGCAGTCAACATTCTGCACAAAGCAGGGCGGTGATTGTGAAGCGTTTTGTTTACCTAGTAACTGGGCATTTTGATTGTGTAATTCATTGGCCATGGTGGATCGTAGGGACTTTCATTTTAATCTGATGGTGACTCTTGTACAACATGTAAACCTCCTGTCTTATCTCCTTGTAAGGGTAACTGTTCTGAGTCATATTTAACATATGTCAGGTGTGATAATACTTTCAGTGTTATAGGTAATGTGGGTAAGAAAACGCCATGTAATTTGAAGAAACCACCGTAGGTAACAAAAACAATATCAAAGATTCTTCATTGGCTGCAGTTTATAAACAAACAAGTTGGTCACACAAAATGAAAATGCTAGGTCTCGTTGAGACTGTCTTGAAGAAAAGTGTAACTAGATGTTCAGTTATTCCATTAATGCATGGAGTTAAAGTTCGAGAAAAGATCTAAGCATTTTCGTTTGGAAACTGAGTTAAAGTTCCCTTGCAAGAGTCTATAGTCAATGTACTGCAAGGATAATTTAAGCAAAGTTGTACGACATCCACAACCACGAAAACTGATTCATCAGTGTCGTGGTTGTGACCCAGGGTGCTGTCCGTGGAGGTGGCTGGTTGGCGGCAGAAACGGCAGCGTCAGCGTGCCCGAACTGGAGTCCCATCTCGGAGTGAACTGCTGCAGGGCGGCCGTGGACCAGCCTAAATACTGTCTGGTGGAGCAATATCCGGGGATCTATTTTCGGTCGCGCGTATTCTGGAAGCAAATAAGTTCCCGTGACCTTTACCAGCTTTTCTAAGGTTACCTATTGGAAAACCAGGAAATCTGCATTTTGGAGGAAAGTGGATGCCCGGCAAGAGTGCAGCCTCGACGCTGCGACGTATGCCGTGTTATCGACAGTGCAGGGTAACGTTGTGACATATGTATCATAAGTTTTCTTAAAAGCACAGTCAAGTAGTGGAGGCATTGTTTCAGTTGAAGTAGACAGATGCCAAGTGTTATATCGTCGGAAGGTTTCATTGTCATGAAAGGAGAACCACTTCAACTGCGTACGGAGTCACTGAGAGTCAGTGCACAGGGTAAAATGCCGAAAAGCAGAAAGAGGTTGGTTGTACAAAAAGAGGGTATAAGAAAGCATAGCACTATAAGATGTAGTCTGTTTGTAAATAACTGTGAAATAAGAGAGAGAACTAGTGTTACCGGCCAATATGTCGTAGTAATTGTTGTGAAGCATGGTTTTAGGAATGTGTGTTTTGGGGAAAGCAGGGGCAGCTTGCGTGTCAACCTCAAAATTCCGAAAGATATGCCAAAACGATGGATTAAAAAAGCCACCTGACAGAATAAGAACAATTTTGCATTGGGGACCAAAATGAAGATAGCATAGCGATGTTTCTTACAGCAACTTGTATACTCTACCTATGCTCGAAGTGTAAAACTGACAATCCTCTGGACCTACGTTTCCACCAGGTCACCGTAGAATGGCTTGACGCCATAACTAAAAGTTGGAACTAAAATACGAGGGATCTCCAGAAAGTAAGTTCCGATCGGTCGCTTAAATGGAAACCACAGTGAAAATCAGGAACATTTTATTTGCAAGAGTTAGCTACAGTTTCCAGATACTTCTCTAAATAGTCGCCGCTCCGACTTACACATTTGTCGGAGCGTTATACCAAATTTCCAACTCCATCGTCATAGAAGGCAGCCGCCTGTGCTTTCCGATAATTCTCTACGCTGGTCTATAGTGCGTAGCCTGCGCCCAAATGTTACCTTCGTATCCAGTGTTTCATGTGAACAGAGATGGTACTCAGGACTAGCCAATTAGGGTTGTGTTGTGGTTGATCGAGCACTTCCCATCGAAAAGGCTTTAGGAGTGTCTTCAGTGCCCATGCTGAGTGAGGCTGAGAATTGCCGTGAAGAAAGAAGTGTGTGCACTCATTAAGGCGAAGCCTTTCAAAGGGGCCCTCCTACTTGGCGGGAGACATCGTTGTTCCAGGCACCTTTACTCGCTCATAGTGCGCTCACAACTGAAAAAAGCGTCTTGATGCGATCGACGGTCATACTAGAGACACTACCCAACACATCTGTGCAAAGCTTCATCGGGTTTTCACTGTGGCGTCCATTTCGCAACCGATCGGAACTTACTTTCTGGACAACCCTCGTAAAGTGTACCAATGCCTGTAATTAAATTATAGCAAGTAAGACGGCCTTTCAGTAGACAGTGCAACGCGGTTCTTTCCCTCTGTCAGTATAGGTTTAAAAAATGTTGAATCCGTTGTGGGACATCATGTAAAATTCCCACTTCAGATCATACAGTTTCATGAAGTTCCAATAGGTGGCGGCGATATACATAGCCTGCAAAGTGGCCTCTGTAACGGAAGTGCGTTCCAAGAAGAGAGCTGTCATTGAGTTTCTTTTGGCAGGGAACCAGAGCACGCATGTACTGATAGTCGCTTATAGAATGTCTACGGAGACCTGGCAATGAACAAAAGCATGCTGAGTCGTTGGCCGAGGCGTCTTTCATCAACGCAACAAGGTCGCGCAAACCTCTCCGATCTCCCGCTTGTGTCTCCTGCAATGTTGGAACATGCAGACACTCTCATTCAAGGTGACTGATGAACTACAATCAGAAACCTCGCTGCACAACTGGATGTTTCTGTTGGTTGTGCTGACACACTCGTCCACCAGCTGGGGTACTTAAAGATGTGTGCTCGCTGGGTTCTTCGCCGCTTAACAGGAGAGCATAAGAAGCAACGAAGAAACATCTGTGCGCCGTTGCTTCCGTGTTACAAGGCTGATCGCGTCAATTTTTTGTCGAACATTGTCACAGACGATAATACATGTGTTCATCAATTGGAATCGAAAAAAAACGGCAATCCATGGGGTGGCATCAAACCAACTTTCCTCCAGAGAAGGTGTTCAAAGCAGCACCCTTAGCCGGTAACGTCATGGCGATGGTTTTCTTGGATTCCTCCCTCATGGTGCAACGACCATCTCGAAAGTGTATTGTGCTGTCCTCAGGAAAACGAAGAAATAACTTGTTCGTTGCCATGAAAATTCGAACGAACATCTTCTCCGTGATGGCTCAAGGCCTCTTACGAGTCTGCGTCCCGGAGAGGAGCTCACACAACTTCACTGGACTACTCTTCCTCATCCACTCCACAGCCTTCGGACTTCCATCTGTTTAGCCCAGTGAAAGATGCACTCCATAGGAAGCAGTACATGGATGACGGGCAAGTAACTGATGCAGAAAGACGTTGGATCCGACGTCGACCGGTGGAGTGGTAGCATGAGGACGTACACGCCAGGGTTTTGTAGCCAGAAGAGTGGGGAATAAAATGATGTACTGGAATCTTGAATAAAACCAACTTGCCTCCAGAAGAAATGTGCTGCATTACTTCTCGAACGCCCCTCATAGAATGAGAAAGATCCCGACCACATTAGAGACTAAAACTAGATTTAAGTGGGAAACCCTTGTTAGATATTAGTTGTGTTCGTATAGTATAAACCGGTGTGCATGTGAACTGCGTAAAATGAAGTTGTTCTAGGGTGACACCAAACTAAAATGTGGGACGAATTTTTGCAGAAGTAGGTTTGTTGCACAGCAGGTACAATTGCCACGGAGAGCATACAAATTTTGAAAGTTATTAGTTGGTACAGATGGTAGAGAATCAGATCCAGCTCATGCCATACGTTACATCCGAGGAGTGTAAAGCTGTAAAAGACAGTGCATTGCTCATAACACAGTTCCAAACCAAGCCGAGCCGTTATCAAGTAGTGCAAATGGCGCAGTATGACAGCACCTAATGCCTTATTCTGTGAGCCTTGCAGTACAGAGCCATAACATGTAACCCCACGAGCTCAGCCACTCAAGGACGTCCTAACACTGACTGAAAGTACAAAGGCAAGTGTAACTGACAGTAATTGAGACACCACGGTGGGAGCAAGTCCACTAACACCTTTCTGCGTCTCTGATTCCGACGGAATGATAGCCTGGCTACTTGGTGAATCACGATGTGCTACCTGCTGCCGAGAGAAGACCTTGCCTCTGAGACCACAGTCAGACAGCTGTAGTGGGACTTAGCCACTGGAAGCTAACACTGCTTTTTGGTGGTAGGTGGTAGTGGTAAGTTCATATGGGACCAAACTGCTAAGGTCACCGGTTCCTACAGCTTTTTGGTCACTGCTGTGAATGAAGATGTGCGCAAGCTTCGACTTCCCCTGGTGAAGGTCTATGTCAAGTGACTCCAAGCTGTTGCCTACAACCTGTTGTGCGAGACACATGGGTAATGCCTTCCTGGTTGTGCGCTGTGTTACTGATTTTGATTCTGTACTTCCGCCTTCATCACACCTGACATCCGCGATATGCTGTCGGCACCCACTTAAGCAAACGTCTGTCTTCAAAGAGTGTTGGAATGGGCCACAATAGCTACTAGTGAGCCTTGGAAGGCTTGCGCCTACGGACTTCTGTTCCTGCTGCCCACACGACACTGAGGCTGGGTCCTGACCTGCGATATGGCCGCAGCTGTTTAAGCGCTTTCTTTGTCAGCATTCTTTGTCACACTCAGCACACCTTCCATGCCACCAGAGAAGCCAATCTGTACTGTAAAATTACAAGTAATAAATCTGTTTCTAGGTAACGCAGTTTCACTATTGCCTTACGGCGTATGACAGCCATCAACGCCAGGTCCCAGATGCGGCCTCCTCTACCAGTAGAGTCACCTCACATACTTATCTTCCATGACCACTAAAAATTCTGACATGAGGGGTAACCGTCACATTGCTTTTACTATTGCAATCTGCGGTATCTAAATACTGCTTACTACACTGAAGCGCCAAAGGAACTAGTATAGGCATGCATATTCAAATACAGAGATATTTAAACAGGCAGAATACGGCTCTGCCTTTGGCAACGCCTACATAAGACAACAAGTGTCTGGCGCAGTTCAAAAATGGTTCAAATGGCTCTGAGCACTATGGGACTTAACTTCTGAGGTCATCAGTCCCCTAGAACTTAGAACTACTTAAACCTAACTAACCTAAGGACATCACACACATCCATGCCCGAGGCAGGATTCGAACCTGAGACCGTAGCGCTCGTGCGGTTCCAGAATGTAGCGCCTAGAAACGCTCGGCCACCTCAGCCGGCCTGGCGCAGTTGTTAGATCAGTTACTGCTGTTACAATGGCAGTGTTGTTGTCGGCGCACGAGTGATGAGACACAGTATCTCCGAGGTAGTATTGACGTGTGGATTTTCCCGTACGACCAGTTCACGAATGTACCGTGAATATCAGGAATCCGGTAAAACATCAAATTTCCGACATTGCTGCGTGCGGGAAAAGATCCTACAAGAACGGGACCAACGACGACTGAAGAGAATCGTTCAACTAGACAGAAAAGAAACCCTTGCGCAAATTGCTGCAGATTTCAATGCTGGGCCAACAATAAGTGTCAGCGTGTGAATCATTCAACGAAAGATTATCGATACGGGCTTTTGGAGCCGAAAACCCACTCGTATACCCTTGATGACAGCATGAAACAAAGCTGTACGCCTCGCCCGGGCGCGTCAACACCGACATTGGACTGTTGACGACTGGAAACATGTTGCCTGATCGGACGAGTCTCGTTTCAGATTGCATCTAGCGGATGGACGTGTGTGAGTATGGAGACAACCTCATGAATCCGTGGACCCTGCATGTCAGCAGGGGACTGCTCATGTTAGTGGAGGCTCTGTACTGGTGTGGGGCGTGTGCGATTGGAGTGATACAGGACCCATGATACGACTAGATACGATTCTTACAGGTGAATCCTGTCTGATCACCTGCATCCATTCATGTCCATTGCGCATTCCGACGGATTTGGGCAATTCCAACACGACAATGCAACACCACAAACGCCCAGAATTGCTACAGAGTGGCTGCAGGAACACACTTCTAAATTTAAACACTTCAGATGGCTACCAAACTCCCCAGATATGAACATTATTGAGTATTTCTGGGATTTGTTTCAACGTGCTGTTCAGAAGTAATCTTCACCCCCTCATACTCTTACGGATTTATGGACAGCCCTGCAGGATTCGTGGTGTCAGTTCCCTTTCAGCACTACTTCAGACATTAGTCAGGTCCATTCCACGTCGTATCAAGGCACTTCTGCGTGCTCGCGGCGGCCCTACACAATATTAGGCAGGTGTACCATTTCCTTTGGATATTCAATGTATAATGATAGTGTATTATATTTAATGCTGTCAAGATTTGTTTATATATGAAAATTACTGACAGTAATGTGAACATGACTTATTTCAACCTCTCTGTAAGTGTCAGTTACTGAAACAACCAGTGAAGAAGTATCACAGTACTCAGCTGCATCTCTAAACTGCTTTTACCATTGTCGAAGCTAAGATAGAAATAAAGCCGCTGCCCACCAAACTGGTACAAGTTTACATTCTCACTAACACCACAGATGATGAATGGTTTGAAAGAATGTTCTGTGAGGTAATAGAGATTATTCAGATGGTTAAGGGAGACAAAGATTTAAATTTGAAGAGAGGCTGGAATTCGTTAGCAGAAAAAGGAAGAGAGGACGAAATAATAGGCGAACATGGGCTCTGGGGAAGGACTGAAGGGGAAGCCACGTAGTAAAACTTTTCATAGAGCATAATTCAATCATTTCCAACACTTTGTTTAAGCATCGTCAAAGATGGTAGCATAAGTGGGATAGACCAGAAGACATTGGAAGGTTTCAGATTAAATATGTGATGGTGAGACAGGTTTTTCGAACCAGATTTTAAACTGTAAGACATTTCCAAATGTAATGTCTGAATACTTGAGGTATTACAGACCCTACCACTTATCTTAGAAGATAGATTGCAGAAAGGCAAACGTATCTCAAAAGCATTTGTAGATTTAGAGAAAGCTTTTGGCAATTTGACTAGAAAACACTCTTTGAAACTCTGAAGGTGTCAGTGATAAAACACAGGGACACAAGATTACCTAGAACTCGTACAGAAACAAGGTTGTAATTGTAAAAGTTCATGGACTTCAAAGTGAATTGAAGTAGTAGCTGAGAATGTAGAAGTGGAGAGGTTATAACATGCAGGTTGGCGATAATAAGAAAGGTGTTTCTGAAAAAGTGAAATTTCTTGCCATCTAATGTAAATTTGTTTTGAAGTATTTTATGAAGGTATTTGTTTGGAGTTTAGCCTTGTATGTACGTCAAACATGAACGACGAAGAGTTCTGGGCGGGGGAAGGAATCTGTGGCACAACTTGACGAAAAGAAGAGATTTGTTGATAGGACATCATCTGAACCATCAAGGAATCGACATTTTGGTAATGAAGGCAAATTTGCAAAGGGAAACCGAGGATTGACAAATGTAAGCAGATTCAGATGGATTCAGGATGGAGTAGTAATTTAGAGATGAAGAGGCTTAAACAAGATAGACTGGTGCTGAGCGCTGCATCAACACAGTCTTCTGGCTGAAGAACACAACAAACAAATAGTGAGACGAATAGTATTTCTGGTTAACGCAACCCAGCAGCAACTAGCAATACTTTTGATTAGGTAGATCATTTACATATTTTTTGCCAGAATATTTGTTCAATAAGGTCTCTAACACATATCATTTGTGATGTGTTTCTATGTACATCTCTATTACGCACTGAAAACAGTCTTATGTTAGGAAAAAATTACAAAGAAAACAAAAGTGCAGTTTACGTATGGCGACTGTCAGCAAATGACAATGTTGAATTACCGTGTTGGTCACGATTTGTGACATTTTCTATAAGACTATATTAGATCCTTGCTGAACCAACAACCAATGATTGGATACGTATTACCCATGACTTTCGAATGCACTGGTGATTCTCAAAATGTGCAGGCCTCATCAATGGCAAATATACAATAACGCATTTTTGCAAATGCTGCTATACGTACCTACTTACTAGCATAGGAGGCCATTTATTAATAGTGTGGTTTAGTGCTTCTAAAGAAGGATACGGAAGAGCTGTTACCCCCTGTCTCTTCCTTTTTACTGAATACGTTGCCAATTGCGATAGGACTATAACCATTATTGAATGCTATTTCTTCAAATATTTCGGATTCCTTTTCGAAACATGATTTGTGTTGTATTACATAAGGTGCGGTCAAGAATTTTCCGTTTGGGGGCGTTTTTGCAGCGTATATACAAAGTAGTGCGACTCTGATGCAGGTATATGTGCACCGACATATAGGCAAGGAATAAGTATGACATTCAAGTCTTACAATGTGTGTGTTGTAAATGCGGAAACGTGAATATGGTGGCATTATTACGAAATGCGTCCGAACAGGACCAACGTGCTGTTATACTTTTCTTGCCTTCTGGAGGACTGATACCGATAGAGATCCATCAGAGAATGAAGAATGTGTATGGGGCAGCATGTCTGTCGGAAAGGACCGTTATGGAATGGTGCGCCAAGTTCTGTGCTGGTCGCAAAGGTCGATCTGGAAGACCAGCCTCATCCATTACGGAAGAGTGGGAGGTCCTCAGGCACCCACCCTATAATCTTCACCTCTCTCCATACGAGTCCGCAGCTCGTGGTCTAGCGGTCGCGTTCTCGCCTCCAGAGCACGGGGTCTCGGGTTCGATTACCGATGGAGTCAGGGATTGTCATCTGCCTCGAGATGACTGGGTGTTTGTGTTGTCCTCATCGTTTCATCCTCATTCATGAAAGTGGCGAGATTGGACTGAGCAAAGGTTGGGAAATTGTACGGGCGCTGGTAACCGTGCAGTTGAGCGCCCACAAACCAAACATCATCATCATCTCCCCATACGACTATCACTCCTTCAATCCCTTAAAAAGGCCTTGAAGGTTCGAAATTTCCTGCCGGACGAGGATGTGCAGCAGGCAGTTACGCAGCAGGAAACATTTTATCAAACGTGTATCTTCAACAGGATGCGTCGGTGGGATGATTACATCACTGCTCAAGTGATTTTGTCTGATTGGCATACCGATTCTGTATTGTAAGGCTTTCGAACGGAAACTGTTTCATCGCTCCTTATAGATAGTAAGCAGTGTCAAATGGTGTGAAAGGCTCCATGTTTGTATGTTGTAGAATGCCAGGAACTGTCACGTATTATTATGTCTGTAGACGTTCCTTCCCTGTATAACTAAATGATGTTGCTTACTAACGTCAATGGTAAGGTCTAAAAATGTGATACAATCTCCTCGCATCTCTCGTGTGAACTTAATATTATTGTGGTGTGAATTTAAATGTTGAAACAATCTCTTTAATTGTCTGGTGGTACCTGTCAACAAGTACAGTACATCATTTACATACCTCGTACTGTATTTTACACTCCTGGAAATGGAAAAAAGAACACATTGACACCGGTGTGTCAGACCCACCATACTTGCTCCGGACACTGCGAGAGGGCTGTACAAGCAATGATCACACGCACGGCACAGCGAACACACCAGGAACCGCGGTGTTGGCCGTCGAATGGCGCTAGCTGCGCAGCATTTGTGCACCGCCGCCGTCAGTGTCAGCCAGTTTGCCGTGGCATACGGAGCTCCATCGCAGTCTTTAACACTGGTAGCATGCCGCGACAGCGTGGACGTGAACCGTATGTGCAGTTGACGGACTTTGAGCGAGGGCGTATAGTGGGCATGCTGGAGGCCGAGTGGACGTACCGCCGAATTGCTCAACACGTGGGGCGTGAGGTCTCCACAGTACATCGATGTTGTCGCCAGTGGTCGGTGGAAGGTGCACGTGCCCGTCGACCTGGGACCGGACCGCAGCGACGCACGGATGCACGCCAAGACCGTAGGATCCTACGCAGTGCCGTAGGGGACCGCACCGCCACTTCCCAGCAAATTAGGGACACTGTTGCTCCTGGGGTATCGGCGAGGACCATTCGCAACCGTCTCCATGAAGCTGGGCTACGGTCCCGCACACCGTTAGGCCGTCTTCCGCTCACGCCCCAACATCGTGCAGCCCGCCTCCAGTGGTGTCGCGACAGGCGTGAATGGAGGGACGAATGGAGACGTGTCGTCTTCAGCGATGAGAGTCGCTTCTGCCTTGGTGCCAATGATGGTCGTATGCGTGTTTGGCGCCGTGCAGTTGAGCGCCACAATCAGGACTGCATACGACCGAGGCACACAGGGCCAACACCCGGCATCATGGTGTGGGGAGCGATCTCCTACACTGGCCGTACACCACTGGTGATCGTCGAGGGGACACTGAATAGTGCACGGTACATCCAAACCGTCATCGAACCCATCGTTCTACCATTCCTAGACCGGCAAGGGAACTTGCTGTTCCAACAGGACAATGCACGTCCGCATGTATCCCGTGCCACCCAACGTGCTCTAGAAGGTGTAAGTCAACTACCTTGTCCAGCAAGATCTCCGGATCTGTCCCCCATTGAGCATGTTTGGGACTGGATGAAGCGTCGTCTCACGCGGTCTGCACGTCCAGCACGAACGCTGGTCCAACTGAGGCGCCAGGTGGAAATGGCATGGCAAGCCGTTCCACAGGACTACATCCAGCATCTCTACGATCGTCTCCATGGGAGAATAGCAGCCTGCATTGCTGCGAAAGGTGGATATACACTGTACTAGTGCCGACATTGTGCATGCTCTGTTGCCTGTGTCTATGTGCCTGTGGTTCTGTCAGTGTGATCATGTGATGTATCTGACCCCAGGAATGTGTCAATAAAGTTTCCCCTTCCTGGGACAATGAATTCACGGTGTTCTTATTTCAATTTCCAGGAGTGTAGAACTTAGGTATCTTTATCTAAAAATATTTGTTGAAAATTATCAATAACCATTTCAGCATTTCACCTAATAAAGGGCTCAGAGGGGACTCCATTGTCAACCCGTCTGGCTGGCTGTACAGAGTCTGTTGAAATTGGAAATAGTTTTGCTTTAAGTATGTCTCAGCTGCAAATCTTGTGTCCTCTGCGTCCACTGCCTTTGCTTTCGATTTATGAAAAAGTTCTGTTAAAATTACCAAAACCCCGCCAACAGGATATTGGAAAATAGGCAGCTGACATCAAATGAGGCTAGCTTAGCACTAGATGGAAAGAGTATAACTTTTAGTTTGTTTGCTAATGCAGGCGAATGCGGGATTAGATATTTTGGTTGAAAATTTGATTTTGGTGTAATCAGTGAATTTAACTCTTTAGCTAATTTGTAGAAAGGTGCTGAAACTGAAGGCACTACAGGTCTTATTGGAACACCTTCTTTGTGAAGCTTAAGTAACCCATGCAAACTGCCCCCTGTGGCGCCCTGCAGCTGGCGTGGAACTTGTTGACTGTTGATCGCCGACTTGGACTTGTGCTTGAAACGTCCCCTTAGAAAAATTTATGAATGACTATGCTGATGAACCTCTTACATTATTTGCTTTTCAAACAGCTGAGCAGAACTGAACGTACTCAGACATTTCGCTCTTTGCCTATTCTGATCAACACTAAACTGACACCCAATATTTTTAGCGCAACGCAATCTGACTTTCAAAAATCCCTACAATGGCCCTGACTAACAACAATCTATACCTTTCATCAATCACTTACCTCACAAAAATCTTCGTTACTCTAACTACTGCAATACAGCAAGCGCCACGACTGCCAGCTAAATAAAAGATTCTAACTACTGAAGGCACTAACTACTGATAGGAATAGTTAGCAAATGAAAGATTTTGATGGAGAACAAACAATGTATTTACCTTAATAGTGTTCAAAAGTCATTATATATATATATATATATATATATATATATATATATATATATATATGTATATATATATATATATATATCAGTTCATGACATCCAGTCTTACAAATTTACTGTCTCTGATGGACACACGTCCAGATCGTCCGCTCTCAAAGCTCCGCCATCTCTCTCCCCACATCCACCACTGCTGGCGGCTCACCTCCAACTGCGCAACACTACACATCCAGCTGTTCACATCCAGCTGCCCAACACTACAATAGCAAACAACAATGCAAACCAGCCACAGACTGCACACAGCATAGCCAGTGATTTTCATACAGAGCGCTACGTGGCGTTACCAATAAAAAAACCTAAACAGCCGACTTACATAGCCCCCATGCTCCCCACAAAAAGTTTTACAAATTGTTTTGGGCAGTAGCCAATACAGATTTGAAAAAAAATTTTCATAGTTACAATAACAAAGATATCAAATGCACACACTTGTTGATACATTGACGTCGGTTTGCAGTAGGGTTTTGGAGCATATACTGTATTCAAACATTATGAATCACCTCGAAGGGAACGATCTATTGATACGTAATCAGCATGGTTTGAGAAAACATCGTTCATGTGCAACGCAGCTAGCTCTTTATTCGCACGAAGTAATGGCCTCTATCGACAGGTGATCTCAAGTTGATTCCGTATTTCTAGATTTCCGGAAAGCTTTTGACACCGTTCCTCACAAGCGACTTCTAATGAAGCTGCGGGCCTATGGGGTATCGTCTCAGTTGTGCGACTGGATTCGTGATTTCCTGTCAGGAAGGTCGCAGTTCGTAGTAATAGACGGAAAATCATCGAGTAAAACTGAAGTGATATCAGGTGTTCCCCAGGGAAGCGTCCTGGGACCTCTGCTGTTCCTGATCTATATAAATGACCTGAGTGACAATCTGAGCAGTTGTCTTAGGTTGTCCGCAGATGATGCTGTAATTTACCGTCTAGTAAGATCATCCGAAGACCAGTGTCAGTTGCAAAGCGATTTAGAAAAGATTGCTGTATGGTGTGGCAGGTGGAAGTTGACGCTAAATAACGAAAAGTGTGAGGTGATCCACATAAGTTCCAAAAGAAATCCGTTGGTATTCGATTACTCGATAAATAGTACAATTCTAAAGCCTGTCAATTCAACTAAGTACCTGGGTGTTAAAATTACGTACAATTTCCGTTGGAAAGACCACATAGATAATATTGTGGGGAAGGCGAGCCAAAGGTTGCGTTTCATTGGCAGGACACTTAGAAGATGCAACAAGTCCACTAAAGAGACAGCTTACACTACACTCGTTCGTCCTCTGTTAGAATATTGCTGCGCGGTGTGGGATCCTTACCAGGTGGGATTGACGCAGAACATCGAAAGGGTGCAAAAAAGGGCAGCTCGTTTTGTATTATCACGTAATAGGGGAGAGAGCGTGCCAGATATGATACGCGAGTTGGGATGGAAGTCATTAAAGCAAAGACATTTTTCGTCGCGGCGAGATCTATTTACGAAATTTCAGTCACCAACTTTCTCTTCCGAATGCGAAAATATTTTGTTGAGCCCAACCTACATAGGTAGGAATGACCATCAAAATAAAATAAGAGAAATCAGAGCTCGAACAGAAAGGTTTAGGTGTTCGTTTTTCCCGCGCGCTGTTCGGGAGTGGAATGGTAGAGAGATAGTATGATTGTGGTTCGATGAACCCTCTGCCAAGCACTTAAATGTGAATTGCAGAGTAATCATGTAGATGTAGATGTAGGTGTAGACACTGTTGGTCAAAAGCAAAAATTGTTCTCATAAAGACAGTCCTGGTCATTTATCACAATAGTAATTACAGTTTCTACGCGCTGTTCACACCCAGCTGCCCAACACTACAATAGCAAACAACAATGCAAACCAGCCACAGACTGCACACAGCACAGCCAGTGATTTTCATACAGAGCACTACGTGGCGTTACCAATAAAAAAACCTAAACAGCCTACTTACTAGTTCCTTTGCTAATGCAGGCGAATGCTGGATTAGAAATTTTGTTGAAAATTAAATTTTGCTTTAATCAGTGAATCTAACTCTTTAGCTAAAGTGTAGAAAGGTGCTGAAACTGAAGGCACTACAGGTCTTATTGGAACACCTTCTTTGTGAAGCTTAAGTAACCCATACAAACTGCCCCCTGTGGCGCCCTGCAGCTGGCGTGGAACTTGTTGACTTCTGATCGACGACTTGGACTTATGCTCTTCCGTCGAAGGTATGGTTTGCTATTATCTGTACGATTTCGTTTAGGAAGATGAAACGTAACATTTCAAAAATAGTTCAGCACGCCACACCCTTTTCAATGAGCGTTCGATGTCAAAGAAGATTGCAACTTTTACTTCTTCCTTATTCTTTGCCTCTGCAACAGTAATGATTGCTCTTAGAAATGGGTCGGCGGTGCTCTGATTGCTCCTGAAGCCGGCTTGTTCCTGTGGGATTATATTACTTTCATCCGTGAAGTTGTGTAATTGTGGATTACGAAATTTCCAAAGCATTTCCCGTCACTTGGAGCAAGAAGCGGTAGTAAATCTATTAATCGTTGGAGTTTTTTACTTTTTATATTTTTTTAATTGCCGTATTTCGGAATCATCTTGATTTTAGCTTGCTTCAGTTGAAGAGGGGCAGTTTTTAGTTCGAAGTTTCCATGTATGAAAGATTTCTTGCAGTAGGAGTAACTCAAGATGTTATCATTCCTGGGGGCTGTGTTTCTTCAATTAAGTATATTAGAAGCTGTCACAGACACCTTAATTTCGTGAAGTAGCGGATGCCGATTTCTTTTCCCTCGTGAGAGCTCGGTGGCCTTCCTTAGAACAGACTTCGCTCTCTTGAGACATGTGTAAGAGTAGGTTGGGAGTGGGCTGCATGGGGGTTCCAAGATGGGATATTTGGGAGGATCACGGGAAAAATTCTGAAAAACGTGATCAGAACCGAAGGCTTGGACCTATTTTTAATTTATTTCTGCGACAATGTGTACGTGTGATTAAGTTAAAGTGCAGTCAATTAATAGCCAAGATAAAGTATAATGATGTGAAAGTGTTTTAAAAGCTCCGTGAATTACCAGTGATAACCGTGAAATTAGCGAAAATACACTGAGGTCATCAAAGTCGGGGGATGGCGATAAACACGTGTACAGACGGCGGTAATATCGCGTACACAAGGTATAAAACGGCAGTGCATTGGCGGAGCTGCCATTTGTACTCAGGCGATTCATGAG
Organism: Schistocerca americana; assembly: GCF_021461395.2. NCBI lineage: Eukaryota > Metazoa > Arthropoda > Insecta > Orthoptera > Acrididae > Schistocerca > Schistocerca americana. The sequence continues at coordinate 404,783,907 of NC_060121.1, read as the reverse complement.
AAAAGGTTTCCAGCACGATTATGGCCGCAGGGCGGGAACTGAGAGACTCTGAACGCAGAATGGTAGTTGGAGCTAGACACAAGGGACATTCCATTTCAGAAATCGTCAGGGAATTCAATATTCCGAGATCTAAAGTGTCAAGAGTGTACTGAGATTACTAAAGTTCAGGTATTATCCCTCACCACAGACAGCGCAGTGACCGACGGCCTTCACTTAACGACCGAGAGCAGTGGCATTTGTGTGGAGTTGTCAGTGCTAACAGACAAGCAACACTGCAGGAAATAAGCGCAGATATTAATGTTGGACGTACGACGAACGTATCCGTTAGCAGCGAAGTTTGGTGTTCGTCACCTGTGGCAGCATACGACCGACGCGAATGCCTTTGCTAACAGCACGACATCGCCTGCAGCGTCTGTCCTGGGCTAGTGACAGTATCAATTGAACCTAGACGACTAGAGCAACGTGGCTCGTTCATATGAGGCCCGATTTCAGTCGGTAAGAGCTGATGATTGGGTTCGAGTGAGGTGCAGAACCCTTGAAGCTATGGACCCAAGTGGTCAACAAACGCTATGGACACTGATGGTGGCTCCATAATGGTGTGGGTCGTGCTTACATGGAGTCGACTCGGTCCCCTGGTGCAGCTGAACCGATCGCTGACTGGAAAGGGTTGTGTTCGGCTACTTGGAGACCATTTGTAGCCATTCATGAACTTCATACTCCCAAACAACGATGTCATGTCACCAGACCACAATTGCTCGCAATTGGTTTCAAGAACATTCTGGACAACGTGAGAGAATTATTTGGCCACCAATGGCCCGACACGAATCCCATTGAACATTTATGAGATACAATTGAGAGGCCAGTTTGTGCACAACATCCTACACCGCCAACACTTTCGCAGTTATGGACAGTCATAGAGGCCTCTGTCCGAACGGGCCTCGGAATGCCCTACGGTACCGAATTGTAACGTAGCGAGTTAATACGATGACTTTATTGCAGTATTGCAGAACAGCCTGTAGCATTGGAACCGTTGGCTGTGAAGGAGACAGCCAGTTGTGTCTTAGCAATGACTCATTCGCACCTGTCGCTAGGCTAGCCGTGGGAAGCCATCTGTGTCACTTCGAGCGAGTGAATATTCAAACCCCTAAGAATCTAAATAAACTATATTAAATATTATTTTAATATTGTTTTAAATCGATACACTGCCTTTTGTTATTCAAGAGGATATGATATAAAAATTTCAGCCTTCTATCTGTCATAGTTTCTAAGTTAGAGGAAATTATCTAAAACACCCCAAACTGACATTTAGACTTAAAAACTCAGTTCGGAATAACAACAGTTTGTCTTTTAGTATCATTTGAAATCATTACTGGAGTTCACAAAATGTCAGGTCAATTTATTTGGATTTTCATATTAAAAACGTTAACTACTTTTCATTTTCGTAATATAAAATTCAGAAAATATTATTATTTAATTAATATCTATTTGTTTTGTTGTTGTGGAATGAATGAGAATGAGTGAGAGTGTGTAAGTGGGACATACGTAGAAATTCAATATTGTGTATTGTACCACATTACGTAACTGCGTGCTACGGTCGCAGGTTCGAATCCTGCCTCGGGCATGGCTGTGTGTGATGTCCTTAGGTTAGTTAGGTTTAAGTAGTTCTAAGATCTGTGGGACTTACGACCTCAGATGTTAAGTCCGATAGTGCTCAGAGACATTTGAACCATTTTAGAACATAACTGTGTAGTGGGAAAGTTGTGTTTTCTCCTCATTGCTGATGGCGTATGTCTAAGAGTACTTGCTTTTGTAAGTAGGCGGCCAGAATAGCCGTTTGCAGAGTAATAGTTTCCTAAATAAATTTCCAGATTAGTTTTCGTTTCGTTTGGTTTTGTTAAACATTATGTTAATATTTGCATATTGAAATGACGTAAGTGCAACTGGGAATAGTGATTGGCATAGGACAGTTTTGGCGCGAGAATGCTCTCGAACGATTGTTCTGATTGGCTGGTCATTTTTATCAACCAATAAGAGTTTAGCAGTTCCTGTGCACTTGTGCACTGGCAGGTAGTTATTGACTGTGGAAGGAGCAGCATTGAGGAGTCGCTGGGTAGCTATTGAAGGTGCAGGTCATGTTGAACGTGTCTGACTGCATAGGTGTGTAAAATGAAGAAGTTACGGGAATTTCGCGTCCAGATTGAGTTTCCATAGAAGCATTTCCATTTACGGACAGTTCTGTGAAGTTTGGAATTTGTAGAACTGTTTTATTGGAAAAATAAATGCGTGTGATCTCTCGGCCTTTGTAAAATTCCACGTGGCATGTTTCGTATCTTATATGGAATATTTGGCGAGCAATTTCTTTAATAGAAATCCACTGAAAAGGACTTAAAGTGAAACTCAGATATAGTAGCGTCGTATTGACTATGAAATCACGTACTCCTTTGGGTTGGACTTACGTAGATTTCTGGCTGCCTTGCGTATCTACTGGGTTGCATGAACTGTGAACTGAGGACAGTGACGTTGTTAGCTAATTACATGTGGGCTGATGGCTGTTGGGTACCCCTGGGATTTGCAGTGGGATGAGAGAGGCTAGCACGAGTGGGGTGGCTGTAGGAATATGGAACATTCTATAATAATTAGTACTGGAATACTTCAGTAAATAACTTTTACTTAACTGTGCCCTGCTACTGCACTCCAGGAAAGTGACTAATACAACCATCTTTCTTGAATACAAATGACTCATTAACAAACATTAACTGGATTATACCAATAGTAAAATAACACAATTCTGGTATTACGTGCGTACTACATGCGCGAACTAGTGGCTGCGAACCTAGCGAGCTGAAGGCTATTGTTACCTGACTTCGCTCACGACCTGTAGCTGACTCGGCCGGTGCGATCTGCGAGTCTGTCCGTGCCATATGGCGGCGCTGCAAGCGCCAGCGAGTCCAGGGAGGTTGCAAGTGTTAGACTGCTATCGATTATCGCAACCTCTAGCGTGGTGTATAACGTTGACACCACAATGGCAGTTTTTTTTCTAACTGAACTGGAATAAAAGACTCGTTTTAGAATTTTGACATTTTATTGAGAGAACGAAGCAACCACTTCCCGCACGAAAAGTATTATAAGAATTTGGGGATTACCGAAGTGTCCGAATCCACCCGTCTGCTTTGACCCATGACGTAATCAGTATGGCAGATATGGCTATTCTAAGCGTCTCCAATATGCGCTTAAGATGTCACTACACGCACACGGCAACAAACACGAAAATTCGTATAAATAAGACAATAACATCTCCCTCTGAAAATACAATCAAACTAACGGGGCAGCCGCGCGAAATTTGGGGTTTTAGCGAGGGGAAAAGCTAAATATAACAGTAAAAACAAGACACAGCAAGATCCCAAAACACGAAAACGACGAACAAAAAAAAAAAAAAATTACAAAAGTCTACAGCAATCAGACACTTCCCTTGACCGATATTGGTCAACTGCAGCTGGCGATACCGAAACACCAACAGAAAAAACTACGAAAATTGGAATCAGAGATCTCCCTTGACCACAGCTGACGATACCAAAACACCAATACCTACATATAAAACTACGAAAATTGGAATCGGTTATTTCCATTGACCTATATAGGTCAACCATAACTATTGATACGAAAAAAACACCACCTACAACTACGAAAAACAAAACCAAAACAATACCACCTCAAAAATTCAAAAGTCAAACATTCCTACGTAAATTAAAACACATTCAATACACAAAAGCACAACAAGATGACATCTACAAACACAACCAACTCATAAAATCCACGTCGTAATGACGTCACACGCCATAACACCCTTACGTCATGGGTCAAAGCAGACGGGTGGAATCGGACGCTCCGTTGACCCAGAATTTACAGGATAGCTTACTACCAGAGTTTACGAGGACTTTGAAACGTAAGTATTGACGGTGTTTTCTTCAACGCTGCTTTTACGGCATCCGCGCAGTACATCCGTATGCAGAGAAACGGGATGGGGATCTGCCGCCGTACTAAGGTAGGTGGAACTTTTGCAGTGATTAGTGCGACGAAAGACAGTGATATTCAGCACGAAACAAAAAACCACCACGCCGCAGACTGACCGCCGTGTCATCTGCAGGCGATACGTGTCACTGGACGCTGGTATGGAGGGGCGTGATGTCACCACACCTCTCTCCTGGCCGTTGTCAGCTTTCATGACCGGTTGCGTTACTTTTCAATCAGGTAGCTCCACAATTAATCTCACAAGAGCTGAGTGCACCGTGCTTACCAAGAGCGCTCGGTAGAGCCGAATGGTCACCCATCCAGGTACTACCCAAGTCTTACAGCGCTTAACATCGGTGATCTGACGCGAAATGGTGTTACCGCTGCAAGAAAGGCCGCTGGCTTTATAGAGGGAATATAGCTCAATATTTCTACAAGGGACTTCCAGCGGCCTGTCGAGTTCATGCCACACCGAATTGGTGCAATACATCGAGAAAAAAGAGGTCCGACAGTTACTCTCTGGAAAGAATTTCTGTGGGATAAGATCCACCCGAATGTCAGAGGAGTTGAGGTGGCACTGGAAAAGCAGTGTAGCCCACAACGCACGTACGTCCATAACTTGTTCATCCATTATTTGAGGATGGGAACACTTGGGACAGAACAGCATGTGAAAACTTTAGAGGTATAACACTCCTAAGTACAGCTTATAAGATCTTCTTCACAAGTATATTAAACGAAAGGATACAGAAGTGCGCAGAAGGCATACTAGGGTCATATCAGTGTGGCTTTCGACCAGACAGAGGAACAACTGATCAAATATTTGTGATAAGACAAATGATGGAAAAGTTCTATTAATATGATATAGATCTGCATTTCCTATTCATCGACTTCAAACAAGTCTTTGACAGCATAAATCGGCAAGAACTATACAGAGTACTGAAAGAAGTTGGTTATTGTGCTAAATTAATAAGACTAATCAGAATGACAATGACAGAGACAAGAGCAAAAGTAAAGGTCCTTAGCAGAACAAGTGAAAGCTTTGACTTTAATAAAAGTGTGAAGCAAGGGGATAGTCTCTCCACTGTCCTATTCAATACAGCCCTGCATAGTGTACAAAATAAAATCAACAAAAAGAGGCACCATATCTATGAAAAATAGCCTCATATGTGCATACGCTGATAACATTGCTATAGTAGGAAGAAATACCAATACACTCCTAGAAACATACCGGGCAATGGAAACAGAAGCTTTAAAAATTGGTCTCATAGTAAATGAAAACAAAACAAAATATATGGTAATGTCACAATCTGAGGCCAGAAGAACCCCTAAAAACCTAAACATCAATGGGAAACGCTTCAATGGAGTGTCCTCTTTTAACTACTTGGGAGCCCTAATAACAAATGATAACAGTATTGGAAAGGCTATAAGGGAAAGAATACAAGCAGGAAACAGAGTTTACTTTGCAAATATACTACTTTTTAAAAATAGCCTTGTTACAAGAAAAACTAAACTGCTAATATATAATTCCCTAGTCCGCCCAGTTATCACATACGGCTCAGAGGTATGGACGTTGACAGAACACATAAAAATGCGCTAAGAACCATTGAGCGGAAAATAGTACTCAAAATCTATGGCCCAATAAGGAAGGAAGAAGGCTGGAGAATACGCTGCAATGCCGAATTTCAAGAGTTAATACAAGGCAGAAAAATTTGTGAAATCACAGCGAATACGATGGCAAGGACACTTGGAGAGAATGGCGGAGGATAGAATTCCAAAGAAAATGATGAAAGGTAGATCCATTCAGTTAGGCGAAAAGAGAGACCTAGAATAAGATGGATCGACGAGGTAATAATGGATATCACCAGTATGGGAGTCCGGGGGTGGAAGAGAGCAGCAAATAGCCGAGAAGTGTGGATGAAGATTGTTGAAGAAGCCAAGCCTCACCAAGGGCTGTAGCGCTACTGAAGAAGAAGAAGAACACTTAGTGATTTGCAACAAACTTTACACATAATTTCAAAGCCTTAAGGAACTTTTTCTAGCTGAAAACCACCACAAAATGACGAAAACAACAAAGGTCTTCGCATGTTACATTCTCACTGTGCATGCAGAAAAACTGCCGCATCAGACATGAGGTTTTAGTTTATTATTTCTTCGCTACCAACTCTATTCCCGACACATTTTACACACAGCATTCAAACATACTAGTGGAAGTAAAAGCAAAATTACGTAATTGTTCGACACATAGTTCAGCGGATATGATGTCGTAAACACCGAGCTGCGTGAAAGTCTGCGGCATCATGCATTAAGTTTAAATTTATTACTTCTTTGATACTAACAACATTCGCATCACATTTCGCAGACAGTGTCCTCACACACCGTTGATTGCAGCTACAGAAATATATCACTGCGCGACACATACTTCAGGAAATGTGACATCAAACACTGAGATGCGTGAAAAACTGCCACATCATGCATGACGTTAAAATGTTTACTTATTTACTACCAAATCTATTCTCAACACATTTCGCAGACAGGAACCACATATACCGCTGGATGTATCTGTAAAAGTATATCGTTGCACTATAAATAATTCGGATGATACGACTTCATAAACATCGAGCTGCGTGGAAATGAAGCTGCAGCGCGAATTTCGCTGGAGATAAATTGGAAATACACTACTGGCCATTACAATTGCTACGCAAAGAAGAAATGCAGATGATAAACGGGTATTCATTGGAAAAATATATATACTAGAACTGACATGTGATTACATTTTCACGCAGTTTGGGTGCATAGATCCTGAGAAATCAGTACCCAGAACAACCACCTCTGGCCGTAATAACGGCCTCGATACGCCTGAGCATTGAGTCAAACAGAGCTTGGATGGCGTGTACAGGTACAGCTGCCCATGCAACTTCAATACGGTACCACAGTTCATCAAGAGTAGTGACTGGCGTATTGTGACGAGCCAGTTGCTCGGCCACCATTGACCAGACGTTTTCAATTGGTGAGGAATCTGGAGAATGTGCTGACCAGGGCAGCAGTCGAACATTTTCTGTATCCAGAAAGGCCAGTGCAGGACCTGCAACATGCGGTCGTGCATTATCCTGGTGAAATGTAGGGTTTCGCAGGGATCGAATGAAGGGTAGAGCCACGGGTCGTAACACATTTGAAATGTAACGTCCACTGTTCAAAGTGCCGTCAATGCGAACAGGAGGTGACCCAGACGTGTAACCAATTCCACCACATACTATCACGCCGGGTGATACGCCAGTATGGCGATGACGAATGCACGCTTCCAATGTGCGTTCACCGCGATGTCGCCAAACACGGATGCGACCATCATGATGCTGTAAACAGAATCTGGATTCACCCGAAAAAATGACGTTTTGCCATTCGTGCACCCAGGTTCGTCGTTGAGTACACCATCGCAGGCGCTCCTATCTGTGATGCAGCGTCAAGTGTAACCGCAGCCATGGTCTCCGAGCTGAGAGTCCATGCTGCTGCAAACGTCGTCGAACTGTTCGTGTAGATGGTTGTTGTCTTGAAAACGTCCCCATCTGTTGACTCAGAGATCGAGACGTGGCTGCACGATCCGTTACAGACATACGGATAAGATGCCTGTTATCTCGACCGCTAGTGATACGAGGCCGTTGGGATCCAGCACGGCGTTCCGTATTACCCTCCTGAACCCACCGACTCCATATTCTGCTAACAGTCATTGGATCTCGACCAACGCGAGCAGCAATGTCGCGATACGATAAACCGCAATCGCGATAGGCTACAATCCGACCTTTATCAAAGTCGGAAACGTGATGGTACGCATTTCTCCTCCTTGCACGAGGCACCACAACAACGTTACACCAGGCAATGCCGATCAACTGCTGTTTGAGTATGAGAAATCGGTTGGAAACTCTCCTCATATCAGCACGCTGTAGGTGTCGCCACCGGCGCCAACCTTGTATAAATGATCTGAAAAGCTAATCATTTGCATATCACAGCATCTTGTTTCTGTCGATTGAATTTCGCGTCTGTAGCACATCATCTTTATGGTGTAGCAATTTTAATGGCCAGTAGTGTATGTGTACAGATGTGTGTCAAATATGTTAAGTGCGGGCAAAACCACGGGTAAAAAACCATGGAACGATTGCTATCAAATTTGGTGCATAGATTTGTTACGATCTGGAAAGAAATACCGTAGCGGTAAGAACCACCAGTCACCTACTGGGCTTGTGGTTATAACGTGGAGAGCGAAGTGGGGAGAAGGAGATACATAGACAGAGAGGGGGAGGGAGGAGATGGACAGAAAAATGGAGAGGAAGAGATGAGAGAGAGGGGCAGGAGGAGATGACAGAGAGAGGGGCAAGAGGAAATTGGCAAAGTGTGGGGGTGGAGGACATGTACAAGAGAGACGATGTGGATGAGATGCCAGTAGAAACGGGAAAGAGGAGATGGACGGAGGGGGAAAGAGGAGTTGGACAGGGGTGGTATAAGAAGATGAACAGGGAGAGAGGAGAGGAGCACATGGACAGACAGAGGCGAAGGAGGAGGTGGACAGAGAGAGGGGCAGGAGGAGATGGACAGAGATGATGGGGGTGGAGGAGATGGACAGAGAAAGGTGTAATATGGCAACAACTACGCCCCTTACATAAAGTCATTAAAGATCACCTAACTCACGTTGAGCGAACAGTAGGGCTGAGCAAAAATGACTGACAAGGCACAAAGCATCTTGTAGAGGGTATAGCATGGACGTATTGGAATAATTAATGTCGGGTGATGGTTTTAAAGTAATTCACACGACATGAAAACTTTGTGGAAATGCGTCGATTTACTGGAGGCTAGTTTATTCCACGGAAGTATTCGAGTGACCGTGGCCGGCTGGGGAGCGGCGAAGGGAAGCAACAATAGGCAGCTTAGGGTGGCTCAACCTCTGAGAAAGCGGTAACGGGGCGCGGCCTGCAGCTGCCTTAATACGAGTAACAGTGAGTGGGTGGTTGGCCCCATGCTGGTGTACTGCGAAGCAGACGGAGAACTTGTAAACCTGTTGATAAATGTCCATCGTTCCGTTTTCAGTGAAACATGCAAGAAAGCCCCGCAAAGCTACGGTGGAGTGGTCTACATAGGCCAAAATATGCGTGTTCGTGACTATAGCAACTTCACGATGAATTCACGGTCCGCAGAGTCTGAAGTAAATCAGGTGAAGAGCGACAGAACGAAATACACCGGCTTTCGATAGGAACGTAGGACCAAGGAATCTAAAGTACTCTCCTGGCAGTCATAATTCCGGAAAAATTGGTGTTTTGTGCAGACGCTAACCTTGATGGGTGGCCTGGGAGGAGCTAAATAGCAGAAGTTGAGAGGAAGGGAAATTTTGTGGGAATTTGTTCACTTCCCAGAGCAGGCATTGGTCGGCGCTGGGAAGCGACGCATAATTAATGTGACTTGCGCTGCAACTGGCGTAAGTGATTTTGCTGGAGGGGAAACCGAGGCGAAGAGCAGACTGTGAGAAGTCTCCGTAGTGGTCTTCCATTCCCAGCTTGCCTAGAGTGCGGACGTGGCATTCTTTACTCAGCTTGCCTGAGTAAGAGTGAGGATCTCTGCAGTTTAGGTCTTAGCAAATGGAACGATTGAGTTTGGAGAAAGGAAGTTTTGGTTGAGCTATGTACTGAGCAAGATAGCTAGGAGTGAATAGACGAGCGCAGCCTTGCAGCACCATGAGGTCGGCCGACGTCTGCACAACGACGCCGCGCTGCCACGCTGAATTCGGTGATATTGCGCCCGCTCCGGCCACTGATTAATTTGTTGGATCATGTCGGCAAAGTTTCCACGAGGGTTTCATGGGCCGTGGATTGTAGAATTCTTCTCGCACTTCGCATTACGCCTGGGTCAGTCGATAGGAATTACTTTTGATTTATCGCACTTTACTCCACACAAACGCAATTTATTACCACTGCCTGTTAGGAGAGTCATTTAATGTGATGATTGAAGGTCGTGAGTTAAAATATATCTGTACTAATCGACTGCATCTGTTTTCAATCAAGTAATTGAAATCCCAAGTCACTTTCTTAATTAATTTTATGTTCAACATTTGCATCTGGTGTTCAATAGCTGAATATAACATCAATGTGCACCCCTTTTTAATTAAAAGGGATCAATTCTGAATCAATTAATGTCAACACTGCCACGGCAGTTCAATCAGGAGTCACAGGGCCTTATAATTTTCTTTGCGTTATCCGACATTGCGGCAGTATTGCTCTCTCTGTTGATCTGTTAGTCAATTACTTGGGGTGAACACACACCAAAACCAGATAAGTGACGGGTGGGGTGTTACAAAGGAAGTGGAAGAGTTGAACAGAGAGAAAGGGAAGGAAGAGATGGGGTGTGAGAGGTGGAAGGAGGAGAAGACTGGAAAAATACATACGTGAACAACGCCTGCTACTCATCTAGTAAATAAATCAAGAGATGGAAGATGACAAAGAAGAAAAGGGTTTGAAACAGGCTTTGTCCTACCCTAATTCTTTAGGAGGAGGAGCAGTTTATGTTTACAGAAGAGAACATCTGTTCGGCTGAGTAACGTACGACTCCTTCAGTGCTACCAGTATTCGCCGTGAAAGTTCTTTCACAAGACTAATTTAATCGTTGAGATCGCATCGTTTCATGAGACATTTGCCAGTTTACTGATGTAATTAGAGCATACGAAGAGCCGAAGCCAGCTGGCTCTGCTCGCACCACCAGCGTTTCCGTCCCTACACAATGGACATAACGCAGCGGCTCGCATTGTTACAAGAGGCACAATAAATGCTAATGGAAACGGAAGTTCCGCAGTCTCGGCGCACAGGGCGACTCATGCTCCAAACGGCGTTTTCGAATGATGCAGCGTTTCTATTCGATTTACTCTGACAGCCCATTGTGTAGGCCGGGTATTGAGAGCCTGCAACCTTGTAAACGAAAATATTTTAAACGATTCTGTTGTCAGAAGAACGGAGCTCCCTAAGAGATTTAGTCAGCAAGCAAATATCACGTTCGAATGTATTAGTCTGCAAACTGTGTGACTCATACTTTTGCAGACTGCAAATAATAAATGGTATAAAGTGAAGGGAAGTGGAAAAATTTTCCTCTAACATGTTGCTCCTCCTCAGTGACTGATTTAACAAGATACAAAGTAATTATGTGTGGAACTGAGCTTTTTTTTTTTTTTCTTTTAGAAAATCAGACAGTTGCTTTGGCGAGGCAGAAGGAAACTTTTTCGTGTCTGTCTTATTTACAGTGTTCTCAGTACTCATTCGAGACTCATCTTGCCTCTGCCCCTTCCTGTCTAGCGACTTTCCGTCTTTACATACAACACTTTCTACAATACATTTTACACTGCCTAATATCTATCTTATCTCACAACTTTAATTTCCTATTGTACTTTCCAGCGAAAAGTTAACTGAGTCTAAAAATTCTCATTTCATCAGTTCTTTGCGTGAACTCGAACCAAATTTGTACCACTCTGGCCCTGGTACCTAAAAAAACCATGGTTTTAGGGAGACGTAGCAGAATTTTGAGGTCATTATGATCGTTGTAGACACGTTTTTGTTGTTTGACTTACGGGAACAAAAAGAAGTCGTTAGGGTATAAATCAGAAAAATACGGGGAATAGCTGTTAATTCCATATTTTCTGCCACAAATAATCTACTGTTTGACGTTCTCGCGTCCGTCGGCCGTCGTAATTTAATATGTTATTTGTTGGTCACGTGGATTGTTGCCGACTTACGTGGTGGGCTTTAATAAATATTTTGATTTACAATTAAATGCTTTTGTGAAGTTCTCCTTTTTAACAATATTAATCTTAAATTATTTGTTACGCTAATGAATGTTTGACGCGCAGAATTTTAAAACATGAGCATATAAGTTGAACAATGGAACAAGCTTTTCATATTAATTTCCTCGGCTAGTCAGCTCAGTTCAAAGCAAGAAATCTTTAGTTATTAATTACAATTGCGGCCCACACACGCGCGAGAGTATTTTTCTTACCTCCGTTAACCACTGCATTGTAGTCGGAGTCCTGGCTCTGCCTCTCGGCTGTTGTATTGAAAATAAGAATCTTAAAGCTATGTATTTTCTGCAGCGTCAGGCGGCTGTGGAGAAAAACGTATATTATGTTAATAGCGGGCGAGTTTTCCGCTTCCGCTAAATTTTATAAGTTAATATCGCCACGTAATGGCGTCGTTGGCTGCATCGGCCGCTGCGATTGTTGAACTGTAAATTGCTCGAATGCAGGTTAATTCAAGGAAGGCGGACATAAAATCGGGATCACCTCTTACAAATTAAATGTGAACAATAATATTAAATCAATATATTATCTGCTTAATTAGTACAAATATGCTTACATTTGCCAGAACTCGCAAGATGTCCGTCTACACGCAACCAAGACAAGAGATTAAGTGAAGACGACTAAAAAAATTAACAAAAGAGCATATCTTGTCGTCTCTTTAGATCATTTTGTTATATTTCTTTGCCCTCGAAACTTACACAGAGAAATTATTATTTTACGGGTACATGAGAAAAATGTATATTATTCCATTTTTAAATGTCTCTTCTTCATAAATACTGTTTTTTAAGTCTTTTCGTGTAATTTCACTGGGGACGCTATAACGTGTTGAGAGAAGGTTATGAGAATCTTGATGATTGTTCTTCGTTCCTCCAAAGCAATGATCGCGACATTTTCGCTGGATCCAAAGATAAAAAGCGATAGTTTTCTTGTAAATTCTTTGGCAACGGTGGACTTAAGTTGGTTTCTGTTTTTCATGGAACACTAAAACAGTTGCCTTCTTGGTCTCCGAATTGTACAAATACACTACCTGAACAAAGGTAGCCGTGCACCTTTGTAACGCGGAATTGCCGGCTATATGTCGCAAGAGGTGGACCTGATGTATAAAAGGAGGCTGGGAGTATTGTGTTGTCAACATAGAAGCAGTAACAACAGAATGGGTCGATCATGAGAGCTCAGTGACTTTGAACGTGGGCTAGTCACTGGACGTCATCTGAATAATAAATGCATCAGGGGCATTTGACCCCTTCTAAAGATACCCAAATCATGTGCTGATGATGTAACTGTGAAGTGGAAACATGAAGAAACAACGAAAACTAAACCAACACCAGGCATACTTCACATACTGACGGCCAGGGACCGTCGAGCATTTCGAAAGTTAGTCGTAGAAATGGAAATGATCGTACGGCATTGTGGGCTGGGAGTCGCACATAGGGGAAGTTCGGCCGCCGAGGGCAAATACTCGCTGCATTCGACGCCACACTGGGCGACTTGCGGGTCGGAGATGGGGATGAAATGCTGATGAGGACAACACAACACCCAGTCCCTGAGCGGAGAAAATCTCCTGCCCCAGCCGGGAATCGAACTCGGACCCCACGGTATAGCATTCGGCAGCGCTTACCGCTCAGCTAATGGGGGCGGACTGGTCGTAGAAAACCGCATGAAATGGCGAAAGGAATCGCTCGTGAGTTTCAAAGTCCCACAAGTAGTACAGCTAGCAGAATGACTGTGAGAACATAGTTAAAAAGAGTGGGCTACAAGGGTCAAACGTCTCCTAATAAACCATACAATTCTGAAGTCAACTCTAAGCGATTCTTGAAATGGTGTAAAGAGCGGCACCTCTGGACAGCGGATGACTGGAAACCAGTGATTTGGAGTGATGAATCACGCTATAGTCTAAGGCAGTCCGATGGAAGGATTTGCGTTTGGGGAATAATTGGAGAATTTTACCTGTCGACCTGTGCGGTGCCGACAGTGAAGTGCGGAGGAGCTGGTTTAACGGTATGGTGTCGTTTCTCGCGATTAGTTTGTGGTCCTGTAACTGCGTTTAAGAAAACACTAAATGCGGAACAATATTAACATATTCTACAGCACAGTGTACAGCACAGAGTAGAGGAAGAGCTCGGAGGTAATTATTTTTTGGTGTCATCCTGACAATGCACCCTGTCACAAAACATATGTCAGGCAATAATTTGAGAACACATTTGTGAACTGGATTACCCTGCCCGAAGTCCCGACCTCAACCCAATGGAACACTTTTTGGATAAGTTGTAACGTCAACTTCGCTTCAGATCCAAGCGTCAAATATCACCAAGGAATGAAACTTCCTGGAAGATTAAAACTGTGTGCCGGACCGAGACTCGATCTCGGGACCTTTGCCTTTCGCGGGCAAGTGCTCTACCACGCACTTGCCCGCGAAAACAAAGGTCCCGAGTTCGAGTCTCGGTACGGTACACAGTTTTAATCTTCCAGGAAGTTTCCTATCAGCGCACACTCCGCTGCAGAGTGAAAATCTCATTCTGATCACCAAGTAATATTTGTTTTGTAGCCGGCTGCTGCGGCAGAGCGGTTCTAGGCACTTTTGTCCGGAACTGCGCTGCTGCTACGATCGCAGGTTCGAATCCTGCCTCGGGCATGGATGTGTGTGATGTCCTTAGGTTAGTTAGGTTTATGTACTCGTAGTTCTAAGTCAAGGGGACTGATGACCTCAGATGGTAAGTCTCATTGTGCTTAGAGCCATTTGAACCAATATTTGTTTTGTAAATTAAAACCGGCTTTTGTTGCTGCACTGTATATGTTTCCCCACACGCATTTCTCCTTTTTTTTACTCTAACGCAACTTTAGTGGGATCTAGAACAATAGAGTTTTGTTTTGACATGTGTTATTTTTAGGTTATCAAACAGTTCAGGTCTCGTTTTTTATGTAAGTAAGTAATTTCTTACAGTTTTCTGGCATCTGCGTTTCCTCTCATCTAGTCTGGATGTCGCATTAGCACTTCATTTCCGAAACAGAAGCACATTTTTATACTTCGAAGTTTCTCGATCACACTATTTACCAAACAAACTTGTTACCACTACTGTGGCTTCTCTGGTTGTGGCTCTTAAGTAACTACGGGCTGCCATTCCTCCACATCATTCAGACACCTCATGGGAAGTGTCTCTGGCAGAGTTCAAGCCGGCAGGAAGGCGAAAGATGGTTACACGCCATATTGATATCGACTAATCTCTGTCCGAACACTTTTGATCAAATAGTGTAGACTTAAGTTTCGTCAACTTTTACGACGTTGTATATCTAGTCTGCATTTTCTTGGCCAAATGTTTTGAGCTTTCCCTTATACCAATTAATTCGAACGTGTTTTTGAGAATCAGTTGTGTTGAGTCTGTAGGGTTCAAAAATGGTTCAAATGGCTCTGAGCACTATGGGACCTCTGAAGTCATCAGTCCCCTAGACTTAGAACTACTGAAACCTAACTAACTTAAAGACATCACGTACATCCATGCCTAAGGCAGGATTCTAACCTACGACCGTAGCAGCAGCGCGGTTCCGGACTGAAGGGCCTACAACCGCTCGGCCACACCGGCCGGCAGCCGATAGGGAAAAGATCTTTCTCGTCGCTAAATGTTTATTCAGAAGTGAATGTAGTGGAGTCTACGGTACGCCAAAGATATTAATCTTTTTGTAACAACAATCAATTTTTGTGGACCTACACGAAACTGATTTTTGAGGGAAACACGACCACGACGAAATTTCGCGGACCAATAGTAAACAGTCTTTTCTGAAGGTGATTGAGGACCAAAAGTTTAGGGAAGCGATTCGGAGCGTTGTTGATGAGTTTAAGAAAATCTTAAAAATGCATTCGATTAAAACCATCATGTAATTTCCATTTTTTTAACAACACTGCTTTTTTAAGTACTCAATGTAAACAAAATACCCGGTAAGTTTTTGGGCTACCAATGTTTTTACCAATAACTAGTGACAAAATTTAAAACGTTAGTAATGTTATATCTCAGTAGCGCCATCTAATTCTCATTCCTAATGCTGAACTAAATAAAAACTGGCCCAGAAAATACTGAGAATAGGACTGTTGTGGGACTGAATTTAGTAATGAACATCACAAAAAATGGCTCTGAGCACTATGGGACTTAACTTCTGAGGTCATCACTCCCCTAGAACTTAGAACTAATTAAACCTAACTAACCTAAGGACATCACACAAATCCATGCCCGAGGCAGGATTCGAACCTGCGATCGTAGCAGCATCGCAGTTCCAGACTGTAGTGCCTAGAACCGCTGTGCCACCCCAGCCGGCATCAGTACCATACTTTAACTAACGAGAACTCGTACAGCAGTCGCAAGCGTGCCTCCATAGTGTATGTTGGTTTGGGGCGGCCGAGCCGGCTGCGGTGACCGAGCGGTTCTAGGCGCTACAGTCTGCAACCGCGCGTCAGCTATGGTCGCAGGTTCGAATCCTGCCTCGGGCATGGATTTGTGTGATGTCCTTAGGTTAGTTAGGTTTAATTAGTTCTAAGTTCTAGGGGAATGACGACCTCAGAAGTTAAGTCGCATAGTGCTCAGAGCCATTTTTGAGCCAGGCGGCGCTGCGCTTGTGTTTTCTTCGTGTAGAGGGCGCTGCCTTCGCGTTGTCGTCCTGGAGAGGCATCGGTCAACGTGCAATTGCATGACGTCGTCTCACAGCCCTCTCTGATCTAAGGTTCCCACCTGGCGTGTCGGCGCTTGACTTTACTCTGGAAAATTCTCGGCACACTCTTTGACAGTGTGGATCTCGGAATATTGAATTCCATAATGATTTCCGAAAAGGGCATGTCTCATGCGTCTAGCCGCGCAGGATTAGCCGAGCAGTCTAGGGCGCAGCAGTCATGGACTGTGCGGCTGATCGTGGCGGAGGTTCGAGTCCTCCCTCGGGCATGAGCGTGTGTGTTTGTCCTTAGGATAATTTAGGTTAAGTAGTGTGTAAGCTTAGGGGCTGATGACCTTAGCAGTTAAGTCCCATAAGATTTCACTCAAATTTGAACTTTTTTTTTCATGCGTCTAGTTCCAACTACCATTCGGCGTTCAAAGTCTGTCTTGCGGCCATAATCACATCGGAAACCTTTTCACATGAATCACATAAGTACAAATGACGTCGCCACCATTGTACTGTCCTTTTATGCCTTGTGAATGCGTTACTACCGCCATCTGTATATTTCCATATCGCTGTCCCATGACTTTTGTCCAGTGAAGAGCAGTGGAACTGATGCGTGGTCTTTTTGTTCTCATCGTTGCATTTAGCTGAATATCGTTTTTCTCACATGTAAACTATGGAGCCATACTGGAGCACAGAATTCGGCAGCAAAGCAGACGAGTCCTAAGGGAGAACTTTGTGGTGTTGCAGCTCTTGCGCCCCATGACGTACGACAAAGCTTCTGTATGATGTTATTGCGCGATGTCGGGTTTGATGCGATGTTTTCTGTGTGTTTTTTGTAGGACAAGGTTGTTTCACGCATTGCACATAAATATTTTGGGAGTCGTGGTAGTGGCATTTGGCTTTACATTGGCCGTTCTATTCATGAGATGAAATCAACTAACTTCGGCCTTCGTTGGATTTGCTCTTAAGCTCTACTTTTTAAAGTACTTATGCATTGTACTTAGATGTGCAGAGAATATCTCTTCGCCACGATCAAGACGTTTCTGCCGGCCACGGTGGCCGAGCGGTTCTAGGCGCTTCAGTCCGGGACCGCGCTGCTGCTGCGGTCGCAGCTTCGAATCCTGCCTCGTGCATGGATGTGTCTGATGTCCTTAGGTTAGTTCTACATCTACATTTATACTCCGCAAGCCACCCAACGGTGTGTGGCGGAGGGCCCTTTACGTGGCACTGTCATTACCTCCCTTTCCTGTTCCAGTTGCGTATCGTTCGCGGGAAGAACGACTGCCGGAAAGCCTTCGTGCGCGCTCCAATCTCTCTAATTTTACATACGTCATCTCCTCGGGAGGTATAAGTAGGGGCAAGCAATATATTCGATACCTCATCCAGAAATGCAACCGCTCGAAACTTGGACAGCAAGCTGCACCGCGATGCAGAGCGCCTCCCTTGCAGAGTCTGCCACTTGAGTTTGCTAAACATCTCCGTAACGCTATCACGCTTGCCAAATAACCCTGTGACGAAACGCGCCGTTCTTCTTTGGATCTTCTCTATCTCCTCTATCAACCCGACCTGGTACGGATCCCACACTGATGAGCAATACTCAAGCATAGGCCGAACGAGTGTTTTGCAAGCCACCTCCTTTGTTGATGGACTACATTTTCTAAGGACTCTCCCAATAAATCTCAACCTGGCACTCGCCTTACCAACAATTAATTTTAGATGACCATTCCACTTCAAATGGTTCCATACGCATACTCCCAGATATTTTACAGAAATAACTGCTACCAGTGTTTGTTCCGCTATCATATAATGATACTGCAGCCGTTAGGTCAGTCTTCGTTGGCCCGCGGCATATTCCGTAGGGGAGTGCGTGAATCGGACCCGTGGCGTGCGGGGGCAGTCTTCCAGGAAGGGCCGCAGAGCAAACACGGCCGGCAGACAGGCTGGCGACCACAGGTGCCCTGCGGGCGCGATGCCATGCGATGTGACGGTCGGCGTCGGGGAGCGCACGGTAAATAATTTGGGGGAAAAAAGGGAAAGAGGATGGGGCGGAGTGGGCGGTGTCCTTGGCCATTGTCTGGGCGTGTACAGAATAGAGGATGTGATGGATTACGGCCGCCGGCCGGCGCTCATTGATGACGCTATTACCGGCTACTGTGCGACGCGCCGCCGCCCAAAAAACTTAATCAAAGAGGCGCGGGTCGTGGTGGTCGTGGTGGTCGTGGGCCGCCGGAATGCCGGCCGCGCTGCCGCAGGTGGCCCATTCACAGCTCCCGCGGCTGCCCTCACCTGCCCCAGTCCCTCTGCCACCATTTGCCGGCCGCGCAAAAAAACCTAATCATCTCGAGCTCCGCGGGCTGGCCGACTCGCTGAACGCCTGTCACGCCCGCACTTACAACGCTTGTCCTGTTAGGCGTGTGCTGCACTGACCTTGTGTCACAGCCGCCGCGCACCGTGTGACAAGCGAGCAACTACCGTACGATCTTTAAGTCTCGAGCTACTTCATCCACCAGCCGGCTGTCCGGAATTTGCTAACCATCGTTTCTGTAATATACACCGCGTACGTAAAAATAGAAGCCACCTGCGGGTAATGCCGCCCCGTGCTGTAAATGCGAGAAGCGAAGCGGTGTGTGCTACCTCTGAGTCATCTCAGGCACTTACATGTGAGGGTCGTGGAGACGTGCTGAAGGTTATTTCCACACATTCTGCTCCTGAAGCCTAAAGAGAAGAAGAATGAGGCGACACTGTGAGATAGCTTGGGAAATCCAGGGAAATCCCAAATCTGGATGGGCGACTCTGAATTTCAATCACGAGCGTTCCAAATATGATCACCAACGTGCCACCTTGATCTACTTGTGTAAGAGATATCATCCTAAAATATACATTACATAAACATATACCTGTCGTAGTATTAGCACTAGACACTCTAATTCGAGACATCAGCCAGTTTTGTATTTTATTCCCAATTTTAAACCAAATTTATTTTCTTTTACTCATTCTTAATTTTATCTCATTATACTTGTGTGTCGTAGAAGCTAAATGCTTTTAATACTTGTGATTTGTTTATTATAACACATGTAAAGTGAGATAGAGTAACATAAAATATGAAATTTCCTGGCAGATTAAAATTCTGTGCCTTTCGCGGTTAAGTGGTCTGAGCTACCCAAGGACGACTCGCGATCCCGCCTCACAGTTTTCATTGCGCTAGGCTTCATAGAATCTCTCTGGCGGAAGTTGCAAGACTAGTACTCCTGGAAGAAACGATATTGTGCAAACACGCTTTAGCCACATTCAGCTGCACAGCTGCAGACTGAAAATTTCGTTCTGGAAATATACCCTAGGCAAAAAAAAAAAAGGTTGTTATCTTGGGCATTAATAACCGCTTCAGATGTATTTAGTTTTTTCTTATTGGCTCACTACCGGTTTCGTGGCATTAAAAGCCACATCTTCAGGTGTACGTGTGTATAACAATAAATCCAAAAGGAATAACAACTATGAGAAATATACTGGTATGGTAAATTATTTTAAGATTTTAAATTTTTTTTAAAAATACCAAAAACTTTTACAAGAGAATATAAAAATATTAGTAGTCACAGGACTAAAACATTAGAGCGGAAATATTCGGATCCTCTTATCCAACGATCGTTTTCCGTCAGAAGAAAACAGCGCTAAAAGGCGGTGTGTCATAGAATAAAACAGTCAGATGCCAACATAGCGGGTGGGTCCTAAACAAATCGTACCACAGCGGTCCATTGGTAAGGATACGACTTGCTTATGACCCACCCACTATATCGAAATCTGGCTGTTTTATTCTACAAATACCGCCTTTTAGTAGTGTTTTGTACTAAGAAGAACGTCGTCTGACTAGAGCCTCCCGTCGGGTAGACCATTCGCCGGATGCAAGTCTTTCGATTTGACGCCACTTCGGCGACTTGCGCGTCGATGGGGATGGAATGATGATGATCAGTACAACACAACACCCAGTCCCTAAGCGGAGAAAATCTCTGACCCAGTCGGGAATCGAAGCCCGGGCCCCTAAGATTGACATTCCGTCGCGCTGACCACTCAGCTACCGGGGGCGGACAGTATTTCGTACTGACGCCAGGACTAAAACATTAGAGCGGAAATATTCGGATCCTCTTATCCAACGATCGTTTTCCGTCAGAAGAAAACAGCGCTAAAAGGCGGTGTGTCATAGAATAAAACAGTCAGATGCCAACATAGCGGGTGGGTCCTAAACAAATCGTACCACAGCGGTCCATTGGTAAGGATACGACTTGCTTATGACCCACCCACTATATCGAAATCTGGCTGTTTTATTCTACAAATACCGCCTTTTAGTAGTGTTTTGTACTAAGAAGAACGTCGTCTGACTAGAGCCTCCCGTCGGGTAGACCATTCGCCGGATGCAAGTCTTTCGATTTGACGCCACTTCGGCGACTTGCGCGTCGATGGGGATGGAATGATGATGATCAGTACAACACAACACCCAGTCCCTAAGCGGAGAAAATCTCTGACCCAGTCGGGAATCGAAGCCCGGGCCCCTAAGATTGACATTCCGTCGCGCTGACCACTCAGCTACCGGGGGCGGACAGTATTTCGTACTGACGGACAACGAATGTTGGGTAAAAAGGTTCCGAGATTTTAAGCTCTAATGTTTTAGACATATGATTACTAACATTTTGATGTTTCCTTGAAAAAGTTTTTAATACTTTAAATTTTTTTTAAATCTTAAAATAATTGACCATACCAGTGTCTGTCTCAGGGTTGTTATTCCTTCTGGTTCCGAGATTTTGAGCTCTAATGTTTTAGTCATATCATTACTAACATTTTGATATTTCCTTGTAAAAGTTTTTAATACTTTAAATTTTTTTTTAATCTTAAAATAATTGACCATACCAGTGTCTGTCTCAGGGTTGTTATTCCTTCTGGATTTAATACTTTAACTTTTTTTTAAATCTTAAAATAATTGACCATACCAGTGTCTGTCTCAGGTTTTTAGTGCCACGAAAGCTTCTTGTGATCTAGTAATAAAGGACTAAATACAGCTGAAGCGGTGATTAATACCTTTGATGACTACTCATAGTTGTGGTTGCCTCACGTACGAGGTTGTCTGCATGGTTCAGTAATGTTTGTTTCTCGAAACTGGACTAAAATCATTATTGCTATCATCACTAGTTCCTAAAACACTAACACTTATTACTTAAGTTGCCAATAACTACATTTTTATTTCAAGTGCTAGCATTAAGGCGTGAAACTATGTGGTGGACGTTATAGCTCATGAAACGATTGTATGAACAACATCTTCCTTGTTCCTCACAGCCGACCGGAGTGGCCGAGCGGTTCTAGGCACTACAGTGTGGAACCGCGCGATCGCTACGGTCGCAGGTTCGAATTCTGCCTTGGGCATGGGTGTGTGTGTTGTCCTTAGGTTAGTTAGGTTTAAGTAGCTCTAAGTTCTAGGGGACTGATGACCACAGCAGTTAAGTCCCATAGTGCTCAGAGCCATTTGAACCATTTTTTTTTTTGTTCCTCACATAGTCCACCAACTGCAAATATAATTTGCATCATCCAACTGTGACTGTAAAATTGATACCCATATGCTTAAATATCTCACGAAAATGCCTTTTTTTACATTACATTACATTTATCGTTTTCCATGTATCCCTTGGAGTGGAGTCTCTGGGATGTGGAAAGCGTATCCTAGTTGCATGTATTTCCGCAGCGGACCAGAAACTGCTTTGTTATTCACTTCGCTACCGGAACGATCTAACTGAGATCACAACACAGAAGTAATTATGTAATGGCTGCTACATTGCTGTGGTCAGACGCAAAGCATTGGCAGCCTAAAGTCTTCGATTTCAGGGGTAAGGAGTCCAGGAATCTAGTGGTACACAAAGCAGTAGGTATAGTGCACACCCTTTGACTTGTTAATTTTAAAATGGGGCTGCAAGGTTGAGTGAAGCAAGTGTCACTAGGGAGAGGGGTGGTGCAGAGGAAGCACGTTTTGTAAGACTATCTACCCTCTATGTGGATAATTAGCTTTCTTTACTGAGGAGTTTTAGGTAGCGTTTGCGATGCATTAAGAATTACTTTATCCTCCCATAAATGTAAATATACTGTTGTTAGAATTAAGCAGTACCAATTCTCTCATCGACTCATTATTTTGGGGTTAAATAAGACACCTACGAAAGCTAAATATCATTTATCTTACGTCATTTAAAAAATAAAGCATTTAAAGAAAATTCTTTTTCATTCTAAAGTTCAATTACGGGCTAATGTTGTTGATGGTGGGAGGAGGGGGCTGAGTACAATCAATATCTGGTTGCAAGTCAGGGGTAATAGTCTCAGAAAGGTTGGGAACAACCGCCCTAGGCTACGGCTAAGCCTTGTCTCCGCAGTATTCTTTCTTTTAGGGGTGCTAGTCTTGAAAGTATAGCAGGAGAGTTTCTATGAAGTTTGGAAGGTAGGAGATGAGGTATTGGCGGAAGTAAAACTATGAGGACGGGTCTTGAGTCGTGTTTGGGTAGCTCAGTCAATACAGTAGTTGTACGTGAAAAATGTCCCGAGCTCGAATATCAGTCCAGCACACAATTTTAATCTGCAGGTAAGTTTTGTACAATGCATATTCAGTTGCAGAGTGAAAATTTCATTCGGGAAACATGAAATATAGCTGATATATTGAGCAGCTTCCAACAGTCCCCTGAGGGGTACTAAATTACAGTATGATGCCCCGAAGAAGACCGATGAAGTCAAACTACACTGCGACGCTTATTTTTGTATTTCATAAACTTACGATTGTAAAAAAAGATTTTTAAGTTTCTGTAATTTAGTGTGAGTTTCTACTGGTGGATAAGATCAACATTCATTTGAGACTTGTTGTCCTTTCATAGAGCATGTACTAAATTAGCGATCGAGATAATGAAACCTTGTGCATTTAACAAACAATGTTCAAAATCTATAGGCTACTATTTCTGAGGCCAGATTCTGCCCAGGCTTCATGGAACAAATTTCCAGCTGCTGTCTTCCTTTCACGAATACGACCTGGAGCGGACCGCTGAGACACCACGGCGGTGGTTATTGGGTGTATAAATGACTGATTATTGTCAGAATCATGGGACAGGAAAATACAGGATAGCTGGATAATTTTTCTGTGAAGCAGACTTATTGACATGCTAGTTTCTTTGGTTAATTAGCCGTATTATTGGTATCTTTGGTGGTAACAGTAAATTCATTCCTAGTACAATGGCAGTGGCAAAACGTTAAATTATTTTATATCAGTAAAACTAAGTCGGCTATATGTATTTCGAATTTTACCGACCAACAAGTATTTCGTAGAGATATCTAGATCTTCATTGGACACATACCTGAGGCTTTCCATTATTCCCTCATGAAGCAGTCTTATCTGCACTGTGCTAAAATCCAATTCCCTTTTTGACCGTTATTGATTCCCTCCACATTGTTTCATCTTTAATACATAAATAGTGTCACAAAAAACTGAAAAATCCAAACACTGGTCACATAGGCTAGTTTCTTTCAAAGACGTTTAAGAAATTAATTCCGTTCTATGGATACAAGGTGTTTCGTTATTAAAGGTACAAACCAAAGTAGTGACTATAGGGCAATGAAACAAGAAAATAATCCCGATAAACATAGGTCCGGAAAACAATTATTACCCCGACACGACGTATTGCGACGGAGTAAATGGACACTTATAACAGAGCCCCCAGGATCCAAATTGCAGAATTGTATCTGACAAATACATTACAACTAGTGTTTCAAATGTTCACTGTTCATTTGAAAGCATGTTTCAGCAGGTTTCATCATCAAAACTGCCAGGCTTGTTCAGAATGCTTTGACTGCCATCTACAATGTGTTCCCTTAGTTCATCTACCCTGTCAACAGGGCTGGAATAGGCACAGCTGTCAAATGCCCCCCCCCCTTTCGCAAAGAAAAAAAAAAAGACTAGGAGTTGAAGTCGGGCAACCTGGGAGGCCATAGTATTCGCGCGCCGCGAGTAATACACTTGCTCCTGAATCGCTGTTTACCAGTACGCATTTACTCGAAATGGTGATTAAATCAACGGATGGCAATTTCTTTTTAGTTTACCCTTCACTTGTGGGGTTTAGAAATAAACGTAGCCTTAATATATTAACTGTTCTCGTCTGTAGGCTACGTCGTGTCGAGGAAACCATTGTTTCCCGGACCTATGTTTATTACGATTACTTGCTTGTTTCATTGTACTATCCTTTCGTTTATACGTTTAATAATCGGACACCCTGTGTATCATTTTATGGAAACTGCTTTCGTGTCAAAGAAATTACAGATTTCTTACACAATGTGAAGCATTGAAGTTGACTTAAGTGAAAGGCTTTAAGAAAATGGGACAATTTAATGTTAGAAGGGACACAAGGATATAAGACAAAAAATATGAAACAGGAAATACAGTAGATTTTCATCAACAATGTGTTCTGTAGACGAAAGGCAATATGGTGTGTATTAAACCGCACTATCAATATGGAAAAGTAAATTTTAATTGCCCAGTATGTACACAATGGTCGATCCCAGCACTCGATGTACTGTGGGTGCGGGGATGGGCTACGATAGTATCTTCATGAGTTTCTTGGAGGAACGCGGAAGAAGCATTGGATGCAAGCACGTTCAGTATGACAGAGCTCAGTTTCTGTGTCTGGGAGGTAAGAACGCAGATACTGACTGCGCCATATGTGGTTTTCCTTACCCCAGTCGCGATCTTCTATTTGAGGTCATACATCTTGTATTCCGACGTCACAAAACCTGTCCCCGCATTCCAAGTCATTCAGCACAACAATGCACCATTTTTAATTTCCTGCCAGTTAATACTTAGGACAACAGAACTCCCACATCAAACACAATTGGAATATTTTTAATTGCCGGCGAAAATTTTTAATTTCTCGCCAAGTTTGAATTCCTGCCATTTTGTACACAAGGCAATTTGCCTTTGTCAAATGGGGGTGAGATTTTGGAATCGCATTACGTCCTTCATGATGTTAGCACGCTAAAATGTCGCTGCATAAGTCTCCTTAGTTAGCTGCTGCTAGGCACATTTAGTGCTACAGTCAGGCTGTCCTCACGCTGTGGAATGTCCGGATTTCTGTGCACGTCTGGGAGACCTCCGGCAACATGCTCCCGAAATTTCATTCATTTCCACTCATTTGTTGATATGTTATGTTACTTGACGTATCTTGTCTTTATATTTTACAGGGTTACTCCGAAAAGATTTCACACAAATAATGCAATCCTTCGACTGATTTCATTATTTTGCTGCATTTCTACTGGATATCTGCGAAGCTGAAACATTTGTACCAAATGAATGATTTCGCAAGGAAACTGTTGGTTTCGTGAATATCTTAAAATGTAAACCGTCGTTGCCGGAAAAGTTGCACTCATGAAAATATTTCAGGCTACTATATTCCAATTAAATGAATTTCTTTGAGAAACTCAAAGTTTCGTCCCCGATTGCAGTGAGCATCTTCATTATTCAAGGAAGCTGCAACCCCTCCTTGTACACTTCCTTCGCAGGCGGGGGCGAACCTTTGGCTTTCTCCAAGAAATTTATTCCACCAGAGCACAGTAGCCCAGAACATTTCAACGAGTGTGTCTTGAATAATATTTCAAAACTCTGGAAAATAACTGATATCAACGGTTATAAAGACTGATTTCTAGAAAATACACTACTGGCCATTAAAATTGCTGCACCACGAAGATGACGTGCTACAGACGCGAAGCTTAACCGACAGGAAGAAGATGCTGTGGTATGCAAATGATTAGCTTTTCAGAGCATTCCCACAAGGTTGGCACCGGTGACGACACCTACAACGTGCTGACATGAGGAAAGTTTCCAACCGATTTCTCATACTCAAACAGCAGTTGACCGGCATTGCCTGGTGAAACGTTGTTGTGATGCCTCGTGTAAGGAGGAGAAATGCGTACCATCACGTTTCCGGCTTTGATAAAGATCTGATTGTAGCCCATCGCGATTGCGGTTTATCGTATCGCAACATTGCTGCTCGCCTTCGTCGAGATCCAATGACTGTTAGCAGAATGTGGAATCGGTGTGTTCAGGAGGGTAATACGGAACGCCGTGCTGGATCCCAACGGCCTCGTATCACTAGCAGTCGAGATGACAGGCATCCTATCCGTATGGCTGTAACGGATCGTGCTGCCACGTCTCGATCCCTGACACAACAGATGAGGACGTTTGCAAGACAACAACCATCTGCACGAACAGTTCGATGACGTTTGCAGCAGCATGGACTGTCAGCTCGGAGACCATGGCTGCGGTTACACTTGACGCTGCATCACAGACAGGAGCGCCTGCGATGGTGTACTCAACGACGAACCTGGGTGCACGAATGGCAAAACGTCATTTTTTTCCGATGAATCCAGGTTCTGTTTACAGCATCATGATGGTCGCATCCGTGTTTGGCTACATCGCGGTGAACGCACATTGGAAGCGTGTATTCGTCATCGTCGTACTGGCGTATCACCCGGCGTGATGGTATAGGGTGCCATTGGTTACACGTCTCGATCACCTCTTGTTCGAACTGACGGCACTTTGAACAGTGGACGTTACATTTCAGATGTGTTACGACTCGTGGCTCTACCCTTCATTCGATCCCTCCGAAACCCTACATTTCAACAGGTTAATGCACGACCGCATGTTGCAGGCCCTGTACGGGTCTTTCTGGATACAGAAAATGTTCGACTGCTGCCCTGGCCAGCACATTCTCCAGATCTCTCACCAACTGAAAGCATCTGGTCAATGGTGGACGAGCAAGTGGCTCGTCGCAATACTTCAGTCACTACTCTTGATGAACTTTGGTATCGTGTTGAAGCTGCATGGGCAGCTGTACCTGTACACTCCATCCAAACTCTGTTTGACTCAATACCCAGGCGTTATTATGGCCAGAGGTGGTTGTTCTGAATACTGATTTCTCAGGATCTATGCACCCAAATTGCGTGAAAATGGAATCACATGTCAGTTTTAGTATAATATATTTGTCCAATGAATACCCGTTTATCATCAACATTTCTTCTTGGTGTAGCAATTTTAATGGCCAATAGCGTATTCAACGAAACGCGAGACTTGTAAGTAGTGTGTAAGCGATTGATGATGAAACAAGAACGGTGCCAGATGTTACTTTCGAGGGCCTGTTGAGGCTTGTCGTAGGACAGCGAGGCGCTGGTGCATCAGGTATTGTCCTTGGCTCACGCTGCGCTGGCTAGTAGGTACTCGGCGGAAAATTGATTTCGTCGTAGCGGCTCACAGCCAGTCTGGCATGCGCCTCTAAGGCGTTCAGGAATGCGGCGACGACAGCGATAGGAGGCTCAGCCGCTCAGGTATGTGCGCAAGAGGCACTGCTCTATTATCCACCTTCTGTGTACAGCAGAGGCTGCTACTGGAAGAGACGGGTAGACGGGCACTAGAATAAAGCTGTTGATAAACACAGGGGACAATAAATTAGTCTCTCACAAGATGCAATCACGCTGATACCTTCCCTGAAAATGCCTTCTGTTCGGCGAGGAACAGACTCTAAAAGGTTCTTCATGTCAGTCGTATCTAGCTGAAATCACTCATTGGCGATTAGGCTCCTGAGAGTTAGCCAATGCGGGATGTTGACTGCTGCGTTTCATACTCTGTTATAAACAGTCCCAGACAATTTTATGGGATTAAGGTCAGGTGATTTAGCTGCCCAGCCGATTTCCGATAGGGGCCCCGAATGTTAGCCAAAACAGGAAAATAGCATGCACACTGTGACACGGGTGATGTCATCTTGTAAGACGGACATTTGCACAGCATACACATCAACAAGATTTAGAAGAAATGGCTACACTTTCTCGCTTAGCATGTTGAAATAAACATCCTTGTTCATGTTCATGGTAAACAGAATGATAAGGCTCAAGTCAT
The DNA here is from genome assembly GCF_021461395.2 of Schistocerca americana. Classification (NCBI taxonomy): domain Eukaryota; kingdom Metazoa; phylum Arthropoda; class Insecta; order Orthoptera; family Acrididae; genus Schistocerca; species Schistocerca americana. The sequence continues at coordinate 404,755,495 of NC_060121.1, read as the reverse complement.
GGTACAAAAACCCTCCCAAAACATCACAAGACTACCCCTGGTCTGAACAACGTGCGGAATAAACTCATCATTGGGCTGTCGGTGCACCCGACAACTTGCAGCATTGCAAGAAGAGGTAAATATACGACTATTTCACCCGGTGAGCTTGTTAGTAGTTCAGAAGTACGAAATTATAATTCTGGCTAAATAAATTACTACACAAGAGTAGAGGAAAGCGTGCCATGAGGGAGTGAAATAGATCGCTGACAGAAAACTGCATGCTGCTGCGACCTCCGGTGAGAATTTTTACGTGACATAATACTGAAACAAAGAGGTATTTCGCGTGCAAATGGCTACAGAGACTGCTTCCTTTAACCTTGAGAAAACCGAAGGGCTACTTGAAGAGTAATTTTGTTTTCTAAACTATTTTCTTAACGTAATTCGCATCTAGTGTTCAGTCTGAGTTGTACATTTTTTAACCATATTAAGTATTTCGATCACTCTGGATCATCTTTAGATCTAAGTAATTCCGCCAGGAACCCACATTGTCCAATCAGAGCTAAATATCCGAGTAGACAAGGTGTTTTGCTAACGCAACTGCCTCGATCTGAAGATGATCCAGAGCGATCGAAAGATGTAATCTAATTAAGAAAATGCGCAACTGAGACGGAACAATAAATGAGAATTATCTTAATTATCTAAAGAGTTGCCGAATTTCTCAGAACGATTATGTCGACTATGGTGATAATTTTCTTAACACTTGATTGTAATCATTTCATTCCTGCCTTTAATGTGTAGATAAATTATTGTTTTCTGCGAGATTTTCATTACATGAACAAAAGCGTAACTCTTTTGAACCACTACGTAACACCCCGAAACTTTTGTTTCGTATTTCTAACACGGTTCCTTTTAAAATGATTCGAATACCATATGAACTTATTACCGACTATTACGTGAGCTCCTTTTTTCATCTGCTATCTTGACACACTTTTGTTGTAATTTAATAACTTATACACTAGATTCTCACTATCCGGTCATTCCTGGCACATATGCGAGCCGGATTAGCGAAAGTGACGAATTATTGAATGTCTCAAATTTATTTTATCCATTTATTTTGTTTTTTATTTATTTTAAAAACAGAGAGGATATAGTGTACTGTACTTCATTAAACAGAAGGATACAATTTTGAAACATAGAATATATACTTTATTAAATCCAAAAATACATAAATTTTCAAAGAAAACTTAGTCCTTGAGTGTATAATATACTGTACATAATTATACACTCGTGTCACTCACTATGAAGCGTGTCCCTAATTTGTAACTGTCGCAGTGATTATACGCGACGGTAGCATGCTTTATCACGCAACCGCTTTACAAGCATTATATCGGTACTGCGTGTATCTGGTTGTTGCATAATATACTCCAGGAAGACCTCGGGAGCTTCAGCACCAGCACAGTGAGAAATCTTCATGCTCTCTCCTCCTGTGTCCTCTTCTTCATCACTTTCATCATAGCTTTCTTGTACGTTTTTGATTATTTCTTCATCTCTTAAAGTTTGGTCCTTATCACAGTTTTTCTCATTCAGCCACTTAGTAACATCTTCATCATCGATTTCTTCTCCTCCTGGAAGGTTGTGGAACATGTCAGTGTACAAAGTAATTGATAATTCAAAATTGACTGGCTCATCGCTGTCACTCACTACTGGATCCAACTCGGCATCAGTGGATGGCCACAATTTTCTTCAGCTCTTCATTATGGTAGCGCTCTCCACTTTACCCCATGTTTCGGCTGCTTGGAAAACAACATCACGTATGTTAATTGCTTTCCTCGCCTTCAGTATAGTCTCGATAGAGTCGTTTTCACTTTCGTTCAGCAAGGAGACGATAAGTGAATGTCGATAACGGCGTTTAATTGATTCCCACATTCCCTGGTCCATGGGCTGAATTAGGGCTGTCACATTGGGTGGGAGAAAGAGTGCTTGTATACCATCGGACTTTAGAGAAACATCTGTAGGCGGACTGGGAGCATTGTCAATTATAAGGATAGCTTTCAGTGGAACCACCGAGAGAATATTTGTCTGTCCATCCACGCTTTCTTCTGAGCGCAGTACTGCACTGGTATAGTATTTATGTCAGTGTGTTGAAAACAACGTGGATGTTGGGATTTTCCAATCACCATAAGCCGTAGTTTATGGCTCCCACTTGCATTACAACAGGCCATTAATTTACGTGCTGTTTTTGTTGCTTGTAACCACGAGCTTCCCTCTCATTCTTGGCAGCTAATTTTTTTTGAAGGAAGCATCTTATAAAAGAGTCCTATTTCATCAGCATTATACAAGGCATCAGCAGTTAAATCTTCTTCCACTATTATCTTTCTTATCTTGTTTACAAACTCATCAGCATCCTTATCGTTAGCTGAGCGACTTTCCCCGGTGACTGTCAGCTGCAGAATGCCATATCGTTTTTTCCAGTTTGATAGCCAACCTTAGCTTGCTGCAAACAAGTTACTACCGCCAAGCTCTTTGTTAAATGCAGCTGCTTTTTCCTTTATAATCGGACAATTGACTGAAGTTCCTTTACTGCGTTGTTGTATGAACCATCTATAAACAGCTACGCCCAGTTCTTTATTCTCACTCTTTCTCATAACCTTCCGTTTTCCCAACTCACTATCCATTTACGTTGAGTACTGTCGAATAACACCTTCTTTCTTTTTGATGTCAGAAATAGTTACTCGTCTGACTTTGAACTCAGCAGCAATGGCTTTCAGCGAAGAAGCCCGATTTAACTTTTCTAAAATTTCGAGTTTCTGCTTGAGGTCTAGCGTAACGTGTTTCCGTTTAGAAGACACGATTCCGAACTGTAAAAAAAGCTACAATTTCAAATACGGAACATAAAGCATTGTTTAACTAAACATTGTTGCGCATGATAATTCATTGTGCACGTGTTTTTGGATGTGCGCCGGATTACTGAGAGGCCAGACGACTGAGCGTTGGATTAGCGAGAGTCTAGCGTACTTTACGTAGTGGAAACCACGTAGTAGAACAGTGTAAATTCCTTGTAAAACAGGATTAACATCATTTTACAATTTTCTGCTTGTGTGACCGTGCTAGGACGAGGTAAATAAACCAATATATAGGTTTTTCTTGTTATCTTGATGAAGGCTGCTTGCAATACCATGTGAAACGTCGCTGGTTTTCTCACAACATGGCGCACTCGCACATCCAGAAAATTGTATTGAAACTGAATCTAACTACAATAGACTACGTCAAAGTATTACGTTTAAAATAGTAACTACTCCAACACCCAGACTAAACGCCCTACAGCTGTCTAAACGAACCCTGTAAGATTCCAAGATTCGACAATTGACCTGGAAAACGTACAGAGCTGAAGGTCAATAAACTGCTTCTAATTGGTTCCTTGTAAGCTTCACAGGAACCCCGCTAGGGAGAACAGAAGGCAACAGTCAAAATCTAGCTCAAGAACCAAAACAGTTCAAGTTTCCGAAGAAATGAACGTAATGTATGAGTTTTAACTAAACTTCGCCACATATGTTTCATTCGTTGACACCGTCACTCGATGGCTAGTAGCTCCACGTGGCAAGAGATTCCTGCCTTCTAGTCACCAGATCGAAACATATTAAACACGCCCGCATCTCGTGGTCGTGCGGTAGCGTTCTCGCTTCTCACGCCCGGGTTCCCGGGTTCGATTCCCAGCGGGGTCAGGGATTTTCTCTGACTCGTGATGGCTGGGTGTTGTGTGCTGTCCTTAGGTTAGTTAGTTTTAAGTAGTTCTAAGTTCTAGGGGACTGATGACCATAGATGTTAAGTCCCACAGTGCTCAGAGCCATATTAAATAATTTTAAACATCGCCAGCGCCCCAGTGGACTCAATACCCAGCTTCGACACCAAGGAGTGTCTGCAGACCGACTACGAGACTCAGTGAGGACCAAGTAATCACAGAAACCATTCAAACAATGAGTCATTTCAGCCAATCTGGCTTCCATTTGACAGTAAAGCCGGCTTTCATTGGTCACCCCACGCTCCCCCTAATGGAACTTAGCTGGGGAGGGCTGCTGACGTCATGACTTTTTGGAAGGATACGTGGCATCATCGAAAAGTGTCTACCCCTCACTCCACCACTGAGAATACGTTGTGCAGATTACATTCTAAACACAGCTGTGTTTTGAGATTTTGACTCAGGTTCAGAACCAGTTACAGCAACACCAACTAAAGGTAAGTATTAGTCTTAAAATATGGATCTCTTGTACCAATTGCAACTTCTGAATGTTCTAAACAACTCTTCAAAATATCATTTTTTCATCTCAACAGAGTTAGTACGGCGCAAATAATGATTACAACTAATCTTGTTTCTTTTCATTGCAGCATTCCTCCACTTAACATGTCTGTACAACATACAAGGAAAATAAGGAAAATAAGTGTTACTTATGATAAAACGCTGCGAAAGACTTTTCAAATAATCCACTACGTTAGAAGTTCCTACCAGCGTCAGTAGCACATTCATATTCTCACACTTTTATCAGCTTTAATAACACCTTCTTTTACCAATACATGTTTACGAAGCATTACAAAAATGGCTCTGAGCACTATGGGACTTAACATCTATGGTCATCAGTCCCCTAGAACTTAGAACTACTTAAACCTAACTAACCTAAGGACATCACACAACACCCAGTCATCACGAGGCAGAGAAAATCCCTGACCCCGCCGGGAATCGAACCCGGGTCCCCGATCGCGGGAAGCGTGAACACCACTGCACGATCACGAGCTGCGGACGAAGCATTACAATGCAATACATCAGCACTTGTTGTTGGAACACTTCTATCAGCAAATCGTTTGTATTAAAATTGATATCTATTGGTATCTTACTATTATTCACTGCTCCTAGAACTTACTTTATGCGGATTATGAATAACCAAACCATGACTCCCCAACTTTTAGGCCAGCAATCCTAGACCACAAGGCTCCTGCATCGCTAACAGCCGCCCCCAACGCGATGTCGTCTCAGACTCAACAGAACATATATTCGAAAGAGCGGCCATGCAAATTTAGGTTTGCATTGATTCCCCTAAATGGCATGATCACTGGGATGGTTGGTTTGAAAGGGTGCGCCGATGCTTTTATCGTACTCCTCCAATCGGAGCATTTTCTCCGTTTCTGCTGACCTCATCATCGACGAGACTTTAAAACTTAATACTCCTTCCTCCAAAAAAACTTACGACGGCTACTCAAGAAGTAATTTTCATGTACTTTTTCGAATAAAAAAAAGAACCAAATGAAAGGAATCCTGCTTTATTGCTTACATTTGAAAGGCACATTGTGCAGAAAACACCAGCTTGTTAATTCATCGTCATAGAATATTGCTACTTGAGACTTCAGCCATAAATGAACGCCAGAGTGCAGTTCCTCGTCATCATCGAAACGTTGTGTTGCGAGGCAGATCTTCAACGTGGAAACGAGTGACAGTAGCTCGGAGCAACCTCTAGACTGTACGGCAGATGACTACAATGCTCCCATCCGAAACCATCCAAGATCCGTCGATTTCGAACGGATGTGTGGAGTCGTGTGTTGTCATGAATGGAAAAACCTTGGAACACAAATTTTTGTCGACGGTTGTTTTGTATCGCTTTTCGTAATTTCTTTAACGTTTCGATTTATTTCTCACTGTTTACTGTTTCATCACGTTCGAGGAGATCCACAACAAACACATCGTCTCTCACCCAAAACACAGTTGCCACGATGTTTCTCGATAACAATGTTTGCAAACATTTCCTCAGTTTCCTGAGAGAACTCATGTGACCGGCTGGACGTGCTTTACATAAATCATACAACATTCCTGATAAATTTCAATTGATCTGATCTTTTTGGCGAACGCAAAACTAATCTCTCATCGTACTGCACAGTTCGCGAGCTTTTATATTGTAGCACAGGTTATTAAACGCTCTTAGCGAACAAAGCAGTCAACACGAACCAAAGAAGTTCCCAACCCGATGCATAATGATTCAGCAGACGCTCCGATATCAATATTGGAACGCTAGCGCCACCTCTCGCCACCCGCTGGCGAAACGTTAAGTTACTTTCTGAATAGCCCTTCAGTTAAAACCCACATTGAATAACTGCTCTTTTGAATACTCGCCTCTACGGGCTGGGAAGCACGTTGCGGAACTATTAGTCCGACTGACGATTTTATTGAGGTTTCTCATAAAAATATTCGCAGCAGACGCCCTGTTCTTAATATCAATGACATAATAGCTCTCTACACACTGATTGCATGCTTGCATCATCTGACTGTTGTTGAATATTTTACGAAAAGTCGCTGAATTCAATGAACTGGAAAAAAAGTGCCAAACGATAGATAACACGCCACCATCACCTCGTTTAAGAAAACATCTTATAACGGTTGAAAATAATAACCGATGGTTTGCCACAGGGTTCGATACTGGCTCCAGAACTATTTTTATCAAATGTCATGAAAATGGTCCAACACTGTAAATCGATAAAAGAGAATACTCTTTGCTGGCGACACAAGAATCATAATGAAATCCATCAAAGATTCAGCGAGAGAAAGGAAAAGTTAAATGAAATATTAACTAGAATTATTTAGTGGCCAGCAGAAAAGAGTGTGGGCGCATGCCAGGAGCAGGCTGTGCTGCGTTGGCGGCAGGCTGGCTGGCGCGGCCGAGTCTGGCAGCAAAAAGACGGCGTGGACACGCCACGTACCCGCCAGCTCCAGAGATTAATGGAGCGCCCGTCCGCGGGATTGCTCCAGGACTCTTCCATGAAGTGCCACGCCGGCCGCGTTACTCTCCGGGATAGAACTCCGCTCGGGCAGCCGGGCTACACTTCAGACGTTCCCTGCCCGACTTGCACGGCTGCGAGGCCCGTCTTCGCGCCGTCAGCGAGATGCACGATGCATTCGTTGCTCAGTGGAGCAGCGTTATAAATCTGGATTTAGGTAACTCTCCGTGGTTTTCTTAAACTCGTAGAGGCAGATGTCGGAGTGATGCCCTAGGTCGCGGCCAATTTCCTACGCTACCTTTGTCCCGTCTAAGGGTATGTAATCTATGTAATCAATCCAACACCTCACAATATAAAGTGATAAAAAATAATTTGCTCGAACTTATTAGGGTTAACTGTACGAAAGGAGACTGTACCATTATTTCCGTATACATAGAAAAAGCGCAGTCGCAAACAGTGTTATTCACTGTCAAGTGATTCACGTAATAACTTATAACCCAAATGAAAGAGAACCCCCTTACCAACATAGCAAAGAGCTGAACACGATTAAACAATATGCTAACCACAATGCATAGACAATGGACACAAGAGGTACGGCAAACTCTAAAGTAAAGAAAAATAATTGTGGGATCACCCTTTGGACACAAAAAAATAAATGTATGAAAGTAAACAGAAAACTGTTATCCGACTCATAAGAGGTAATTCATATTCAAAGTGTTCCTCGACTCCGTTGCAGCCATTGCACATCACATCGTATATGAAAGAACCTAAAGATCTCACATTCTGATGCTCTGACCAACATTGCAACTCAGCCGAACACCCAACACAACAAATCTTCCAACCGATAAGCAGATGTACGAACCTGAAGCGAGGTATGGTATCAAACCACCCTTTGGAAAGAAAATAGAAAAGTGAAGAGAAACGAACGAATGAAGTTATCAAACTCCTAGTTCGTATATGGGATAGACACATGTTTAAAACTGCCAGACGACACTACACGGGAACACTCTGCTCTCGACAGCAGTAGGAGTAATGAAAATTTAGCCTTATAATAGGAACTTACTAATCTGACACCTTAGTCCCTCGCCAGATACTCACCCATTCGCCTCTCACTCAATGTGCCTCCGTGCCTTCTACTACATTGCGCAGCATTCTTGAACATCTATTAAACATTAAAAGTTTGTAATGCCACATTCCAGACCTTGTGAATCTTAGGGGCCAGTCACGATGAATCTTTAGCCTTGCACCGGATGGCAAATAGTTATTAAGTACAGTAACATAATTTATTCTGCATTATTCTTTCTTAGAGCCAGACTAGTGGACTCCAACTATAAAGTTAACTTTTCTTAGGTCTGAAAATTTTCTGAATCTTTTTGAACATACATTCGTTACGAGTAAAATTAATAAATAAATAAAGGTATGATAGTGTAATTGACACTATATTAACTCAGTTCTATAGTCGCAGATGGAAATACCAATTTTGCCAGTAATAACGCGTCTGGAAGAAGTTAGGCCATCTGTCGCTATCAGGTATCACTGTGCTCGGTTGTCTCACAGCAGCTATACTTGCATAACCAAACAGTACTTTGTAAATCAAATACTGTCGTTAGTCCTAGCAATTAATAATAACGACGCCGTAACTGCGGCAAAGAATCTTCACATAAGCCCAAAGAGACCCTTTCTTTTCATAATGCGTCCCTAGCAGACACCAACTAATCGATATGTTGGTGCTGTAATACCCACAATTACAGCTTGATATTACTGAATTTACACACTAATTTGAAAAAAACACAATCTACTAAACTCAAGCTCCAAACCGATAAAACCACGTCCGTCCCAACATTTTAATTAACATAGTAGTTGCTATTCTTACGAAACGTAGGTGAACAAGCACAAAAAGAATTTTTTCTCTCCTGTTTAATAGTCCCTCGAAGCAGTAAAAATTAAGTTTCCCACGTTACGGAAGAGAGGGCTTTCGAAATGAAAGTTCAGGAAAACTGTGCCTTCTGAAAGCAATTTGATCTGTGGAAACGCTTCGTCTGTGTGGAAAATTTCGTGTTGCTCGTTGGTTTCCACGTTAAGCATTTTTCGCTTGGTGGTTGATCTGGATCTGGAGTCGGAGGAAGACCAGATGATTTACTACGTACGTATCGTTAAGATTAATTCAGTAGGAAAATTGAACTAAGCTTCTTTACAGTAAAAATTCTAATGCATTTCACAAATTAGGAATCAAGACATTGCTGATTTTGTAACGTGTATTTGGGCACTCTCTCCTCACTCTGTGGTATGACTGAACTTAGCGAGAAAGAAAATAATAAAGCCTCATTCCAGCTAGCTGATACGTGTAATTACTGTGCTCCATGACTGCTCCGCAATTCCCACTTAAGTGCCTGACAGAGGGATCATCGAAACACTGACATTTATATAAAAGGCTATCAATGAACAGAACAGTATAACACTATCTATGCCGGCCGCAGTGGCCGAGAAGTTCTAGGCGCTACAGTCTGGGACCGCGCGGCCGCTACGGTCGCAGGTTCGAATCCTGCCTCGGGCATGGATGTGTGTGATGTCCTTAGGTTAGTTAGGTTTAAGTGGTTCTAAGTTCTAGGGGACTGATGACCATAGAAGTTAAGTCCCATAGTGCTCAGAGCCATTTTGAACACGATATATAGAAACTTTTTTATTATTTAAGATTTAAGGAAACAATGTTGTTTTCAGATAAAGCATAACCTTCTGTCATACACCGAAAACAAATAATTGAACATAATTTTGTATGCATCATGGCTTGAAATATTGGAAATATTTTAATGTATGTTTCAGTAGTTAACCGATTAAGGCAGTGGTCAGCCAGCGGGACGCTAGCGGACCGATTCAGATGTTCGTGCGGTCTGTGGTTCTCAGCTGTATTTTATAACATGCTTCTATCAAGTAATAGCAGAATCAAAACATGTTAAGAGCTTCTTAAGATTGGTTGGTTTGTTGGGGGAAGGAGACCAGACAGCGAGGTCATCGGTCTCATCAGATTAGGGAAGGATGGGGAAGGAAGTCGGCCGTGCCCTTTGAAAGGAACCATCCCGGCATTTGCCTGGAGCGATTTAGGGAAATCACGGAAAACCTAAATCAGGATGGCCGGACGCGGGATTGAACCGTCGTCCTCCCGAATGCGAGTCCAGTGTAGCTTCTTAAGAGTGTATTTGCTTGCTCAGTAGCAAAGAAAAATACTTGCAGCGACAGTAATATTTTAAGATGTGTTTAATTTTAATTGACGTTGGGGTGAGTTCGGCCGTTTGTTAAGTAAAGTTTGCCGCTTACGCCAGGGCAGAGTGGGATGTATCGCTGCCACTGCAAGGTTAAGAGGAGCGAGAGGTGGAATATTTTACTGTTTGTCTTCCAGTGCTGCCAGCTGACGAGCTCGCGCAAGTACTTAGCACCGATCAGCTGCTGTGATACAAATGTCAAATGGGAGTAACATGGATTCGTGAATACGTAGTACAGAGACGGTCATCTTCAAATGTGTTGCATTTTTGTAGCAACTATCATGAAATCAAATTAAGGCTGTTGTATAACGGCCGATCAAAAGTTTCCGTTCGAAAGCCACACTAAACTCTTTCCTAAGTGCCGGTGCTTGCTGCATTGCTGCATACAGGGAGGGGTGGGGGATGGGGGGTGGGGGGGATGGTGTCATCTAGAACTTCCACCGCAAATATTGCGAAAATGGAAAGTGCTGTTGATGTGCGGTTTTCGCAGAATGAATTGGTAGTCAGGGGTTCGTATTTTTAGCCAATAAACAGACTGCAGTTTCCATATCTACATTTGTTTGTTCCATGCAACCTGCATAGTTACTAGGTACGATGTTGTTAAGATCGTCTACATTGTGCTTGTGTGTTCCTTAAGTGCATTGCCACTTACTAGTCAGTGTGTGTTAGTCCAAGCAGTAGGTCGTGGGTGGATGACTGGGTTTACGTGTACGGTGTATGTGGCAAGATACCCCAATAGACCTCAACCATCTCGGCAATTATTTATCAACGTCTTCAACCAGTTATGTGAAAGTGATAGTGTAACACCTAGTCAACGTAACAGAGAGAAACAAGTGACGTCAGAAGAGGGGAAAATTAATGTCCATGCCGCTGTTGCAGTTGATCCACCCCTTAGCTCCCGCGCAATCGCACGAGGAAGTGGCATGAATCCGCGAAGCGTCGTACGCGTTCTCCATCGACACAGATTCCATCCCTATCAAATCTCTCTTCATCAAGAGCTGCAAGGAAACGAATTGCGCTAACTTCTGCACATGGCCATTAAGACAGGAGATTCTAGGTGTATCACGTATCGTGCTTTATGATGATGCCACATTTACCAATCATGGCCAGGTAAACCGACGAAACACGCACAACTGATCTGCTGACAACACCGTTGGCTTCGTCAGGTGGAACGTCAGCGTCCGTGGAGTGTAAACACGTGGTGAAGGATATTGAACTATCAGCACATAGGCCCATTTTTCGTAGACGGAACATTGAACGCGCACAAGAATCGTAGCCTCCCAACAGACCATCTTCCACGGCTGCTTGACGCAGTTCCTCTGCAGACTAGGAAGAACCTGTGCTACCAGTATGATGGCTGTTCAGCCCATAGTGCACGAAATACTACAGCATGTTTGTACGAATTGTTTTCAAAGTTGTTGGGTTGGACGTAGAGGACCTGCACCTTCGCCGGCCCATTCCCTGGATGACGCCTGCAGACTTTTTTCTGTGGGGAAAGCTGAAAAACACTGTCTACAAGGGCATATCAGATGACATACAACGACGTCCTACTGAAGGCTGCTCAGACATCTCCGCTGAAATGCTAGCACGTGTGCAGCAGTCGTTCCATACCAGGCTGGACCCGTATTGCCGCTGCCGGTGGTCATTTTCAACTCAACCTGTGATGGTCAGTTGTCTCATTACTGGTCATAATCAACATAACTAGTATATGAACTTCCTCATGCAAGATATCCTCGTCTCTTCATATGCCCATTAATTAACTTCTCGCCAAGAGTTTCTAGGAATAGCCTTCTTCGCTGTAGGCTGTTTTCTTTAGGTTGGAGGTAAGCTGCCTCGTATAGCACATAGTTATATGCAGATATGTCGATGATATTTGAGAACAGAACAATAGGCCATCTGTTTATCTTCCTCTTTACTGTATAATTCACCCCATCTTGTCTGGTGTGTCCACGGCTCCTTTCATAGCACTGTAGTCTAAAATAATTTTGAGATTTTCTCTTGGTGCCATGACTCACACTTGCATCGTGGTTCAGAGTGCTTTGCACAATAACGCATCTGATTTTGCTTCGGATCTATGATATAAGCGTTGTGTTCTTTGTGAAAACAAATGTTAACTAAATGGCTAACTAGGAACCCCCCTGGCCTGCAATAGATTTGGTAGGATGAAAGGCTTGTTTTCTTTGCATAGTTCCAATCATTGTGATATTTCTCTTTATCAGTATTTATCCCATCTCGCCGGACGCTGTGGCCGAGTGGTTCTAGGCGCTTCAGTCCGGAACCGCGCTGCTGCTATGGTCGCAGGTTCGAATCCTGCCTCGGGCATGGATGTGTGTTATGTCCTTAGGTTAGTTAGGTTTAAGTAGTTCTAAGTCTAGGGGACTGATGACCTCAGATGTTAAGTCCCATAGTGCGTAGAGCCATTTGAACAATATCCCATCTCGTAGTAGCTGAAAAAGTCGTTGCAAGCAAATTATGCCCTTCGAGCCATAAGACAAGTCAGTTACAACCGTTAGACTTCGGTTCTTTTCAGGGGCACTACCTCATCGTTTCCCAGTATATGGCCGAATATTTCAGTAAATCATTTCTTTCATTGTCACAAAGTACCCAAAACTTGATGCCATACTTTGCCGGTTTACTAGGCATGTAGTGGCGGAAAAGACAGTATCCCCCGAGTGCAATAAGTTGTTTGTTAACTGTAACAAACATATTGGGATTGTATAATTTAGGTAATATCTCTATCCATTTGTACCACAAGTCCCTTACAGGTGCGAACTTATCTTTTTCACATCTTTGTAGTCTTGTTTAACGGTCACCGAATCGAATAACCCTTGATATCTTTTTGAACGTTTCTAGTGACGTTATAGCTTTGAAAACTGGTCGACCTTTGTACTCATCCCATAAACTTTCAGGAGATTCGTTGTGTGACTTATAAAGCCCTGCTAATAAAAACAGACCTACGTCACCATCTAGGTCAAGAACATCTAATTTTTCCCACTTATTTCCATATAAACGTATTCCTTTAACATTAGAGTGCGCGAGAATAATGTTTTCAATTGATGGAGGAAGGAACAATTTGAAAGCTAAGTATTCATTTGTAATGCGAGTGGTGGCACACGATATTGGTCTTGCAGCCGGGTGAACTATATTACATGCTACGTGCCGTCTCGGTTCTGTCTTCCATTCAACTAATTTACCCTTTGAGAACATAACTGCACTGCTCACCTTTTACTCTACTGGTGTATCATCTGCGCCTTCTAGTGAAGATGAAGAGCTGCATTCCGAAACTGCTTCATTTGTATCAGATATGTTCATCATTATGTCTGTTATTTCATCATCTTGCAAAGAGGCCGTTATCTTGTGGAAAAAAAACTTAAAATATATGAATTGTAAAGGTATAAACCTAGTGAGGTGGGTAGAAGTGATTCAGTTTACAAACTGATTTTGTTATGGAAAAAACAATGACTCGGCTACACCTAAATCTACGTGATTACTCTGCTATTCGCAATAAACTGCCTGGCAGAGGGTTCAATAAACCACCTTCAAGCTGTCTCTCTACCGATCCACTCTCGAATGGCGCGCGGGAAAAACGAGCACTTATATTTTTCTGTGCGAGCACTGATTTCTCTTATTTTATCGTGATGATCATTTCTCCCTATGTAGGTGGGTGCCAACAGAATGTTTCCGCAATCGGAGGAGAAAATTGGTGATTGAAATTTCATGAGAAGATCCCGTTGCAATGAAAAGCGCCTTTGTTTTAAATGATAGCCATTCCAATTCACATATTGTGTCTGTGACACTATCTCCCCTATTTCGCGATAATACAAAACGAGCTGCCCTTCTTTGTACGTTTTCGATGTCATCCGTCAGTCCCATCTGATGCGGGTCCCACATCGCACAGCAATACTCCAGAATAGGGCGTACAAGCGTGGTGTAAGCAGTCTCTTTAGTAGACCTGTTGCACCTTTTAAATGTTCTGCCAATGAATCGCAATCTTTAGTTGGCTCTACCCACAACATGATCTATGTGATAGTTCAAATTTATGGTATTTGTAATTGTGATCCCTAAGTATTTAGCTGAATTTACAGCCTTCAAATTTATGTGACTTATCGCGTAATCGGAATTTAGCGGACTTCTCTTAGTACTCATGTAAATAACTTCACACTTTTCTTTATTAGGGTCAACTGCCACTTTTCGCACCATACAGATATCCTATCTAAATCATTTTCGTCATCTGGTGACTTTACAAGAAGGTAAATGACAGCATCATCTGCAAACAATCTAAGACGGCCACTCAGATTGTCTCCTGTGTCGTTAATATAGATAAGGAACAATAGAAGGCCTATAACACTTCCTTGGGAAACGCCGGATATTATTTCTGTTTTACTCGATGACTTTCCGTCTATTACTACGAACTGTGACCTTTCTGACAGGAAATCACGAATCCAGTCGCACAACTGAGGCGATATTCCATAGGCACACAGTTTGGTTAGAAGACGCTTGTGAGGAACGGTGTCGAAAGCCTTCTGGAATCTAAAAATATGGAATTAATTTGACATACCCTGTCGATAGCACTTATTACTTCATGAGTATAAAGGGCTAGATGTGTTTCACAAGAACGATATTTTCTGAATCCGTGCTGATTACGTGTCAATAAATCGTTTTCTTCGAGGTACTTCATAATATTTGAATACACTATATGTTCCAAAACCCTATTGCAAATCGATGTTAGTGATATGGGCCTGTAATTCAACGGATTACTCCTACTTCCCTTTTTGGGTATTGGTGTGACTTGAGCAATTTTCCAGTCTTTAGGTACGGATCTTTCCGTGAGCGAGCGGTTGTATACAATTGCTAAGTATGGAGCTATTTTATCAGCATACTGACTGGTATACAATCTGGACCGGAAGCCTTGCTTTTATTAAGTGATTTAAGCTGCTTTGCGACACCGAGGATATCTGTTTCCATGTTTCTCATCTTGGCAGTTGTTCTTGATTGGAATTCAGGAATATTTACTGCGTCTTCTTTGGTGAAGGAGTTTCAGAAAATGATGTTTAATAACTCTGCTTTATTGGCACTGTCATCAGTGACTTCACCGTTGTTACCGCGCAGTGAAGGTATTGACTGCTTCTTGCCGAAGGTGTACTTTATGTATGACCCCAATCTCTTTGATTTTCTGTCAGATTTCCTTTCCACTGAAACAGACATTCCGTTGTTCAAAATAGCAATGACCCCACTTCTTTATATCCGCTTTACTGCATCTATAAGCTTTCCGTTGTTGGCAAAATATTGTCAGTATTTTCTGTAATAATAAAGGTTCAAATACACAGGTTCGATAAAGACCCGAACGGCTTGAAAAGCACAATTTCTGTGGATGCCGAACTAAAGCTCCAAAAATATTTTTTTTCTGTCAGAATATACTACGCTAAGGGGCAAACAAAGTCAATGAAGGCAATTTATTAAAACTGAATATTTTAAAAATTATAGAACATCAAAAGTCCTTAATGGTCAAAACAGTACCGAACACCTTACGAGGGTTAAACAACTTTTAGCCCACGCCCTGAGAAATGTTTTCTGGCCTAGCCTACACTCCAATAAGAGTCAGTTCCAAAAAACACACATAATACAACAGATAAAACTGACTTCTAAATCCTTTTATTTAGAAAGCTTTCATCCACTGTTCTATGCTTTGTGACAATTTTGAATTAATTAAGTCATATTATTTAAAACTGTCTGTGTTCTGTTGTGCTTGGCCTAAATCCGATTGAAAACAGCCTGTTTCATTCACTTGATATTATGTCGCACACTAGAGCGTGGAGATGCCTATGAAATTTGTCCAGAAATCAGAAATACAAACATGGGATCCTGTTACGATGCCACAGGCCACAGTGTCCGGCTTGATACTGAAAATTGGTCATTATGTAAGCCTTCATAAAAATATATGTAGTTCCAATATATTATTTTTCGCTTAAAATATTTGGTGTGATACCTTGTAACATATAGATTCAAAATGTGTAAGTAATAAGCGGCCCACTTAAAAAAATATTTGGTGCGCTACCTTGTCATATGTAGATTCAATATTTGTAAGTGGTAAGTGGCCTATTGTTTCGTCTAAGGCCAACGATGAACTTACAACCATTAAGACATTTTTATCATTTATTGTTTTTCATGTTTAATATTTTCACTACCAATGGTTTTAGGGTGAGAGACATTAATGTACGGTTATTTTAATTAATGTCGTAGTCAAAAGCAACAAATGTGTAAAATATTTCCCACCGTTTCGTCGTCCGATGCGAGGAGGGGTAGTGCATACAGAGTTATTCATAAGTACCCCCAAGGTTTCAGAAGGTGACTGCACAAAAACTACAAGACATACAGTAAACAGACACACATATCAGTGGGTAGAGTGCCTCTCGAAGTTTGTGACTTACATTATAGGTGCTGAGTATGGCCACTGTTTGTGATACAGCAAACACGAATACGACAATGCATATCATTGACACGGATTGTCCGGGAAGGCGCACAGCAGCCCTCTTTGCGCATCTGCTCATTGGGTTGCCTATCTACAAGGGCGAATTAATTCCATGCAACTGTACATGGCGGAGAGAAGCAGACGGTTGACAAAGAAACTTAAAGACAGCATAATCTATAGTTACAAGCTGGAATTAAAAGAGTTCTGCAAACCATTGTCAGGCTCCGCTACATAGCGATAACATACAACAAATTTCCACTGGTTGTATGACAATTTATTGTGGGTCACATATGTCCCAATGATAGTGAAAGGGGTAAGCCAGATGTTTTCCGTTATTTCATTATGTCTAGTATGGCATTCAACCGACCATTTGAGATCAGTCGTCTATTTCTCACGTAGGAAAGACGCAAATGCTGCTATAGCTACTTTAATTTTCGGCACCATTATCTGGGGCATCATGCGTCTATCATCATTCACATTGTGAAAGAAGTCACTCAGTACTTGTAGACATATGTTATATCTCACACCTTGGAGTTTGGAATACATCTGAGAAAATGGCAAAATGTATTTCACATTATTATTTTGTTTAAGGATTTCTATCAACGATGACAAGCAGTACACTCACTTGAGCACATTTCTGGGAAATAGTAGTCGTAACACAAAGATACTGCCATAATACCCATTTGGCAGAAATTTCGTGAATATAGCTGCAATTATTAAGTAATATGTACCTCAAGCACTGAAAATATAGTTTCCAGAGAATGAAAAGAGTCCGCTGTAAATTTTTCACACAATATGGCTTTTTTAGGGCATGTTCTTGTTGACCAGCCGATTCTGTGTCCCGTGTACACTTTTCCAAGAATTTCTGTTTTTCTCTGGACTCTTCAGAATAACATTCAATTTCCCTTAGTTACTGAGCATGCATGAAGCCCAAGCTGTTGTCGTGTTACTGCGTGGCTGAATGTCTAAACTGTCCATTATTTTAGTCCAGCTAAAAACCCATCACTTAGTTATGTTTTTGTTTCCATCACACCTGTTTTCAGAACTTTCCAACTGGCAAAGACAGTTTTCGGTGTTCGCTCACTTTCGAAGTTGCTAGAACATTCGTTAGCGTTTACTATGCAGCTATGTACATATTTGACAAGTGATTTGGAATCCGACCGATCCCTATATATGACTTCATTGCTTCCATAACAGTAGCAGGCAAGTAATGTCTGTATATTCCTTGCCTTGCAACATCATTCTTCCACTTGAACCAGGAAATTTTGGAAATTTGTGATAAGGACAATGGGACCAAACTGCTGAGGTCATTGGTTCCTAGGCTTATACACTACTTAATCTAACTTAAACTAACTTACGCTATGGGCAACACACACACACACACACACACACATACACACACCCACACACCCATGCCTAGGGGAGGACTGGAACATCCGACGGGGAAGCCGCGCGAACCGTGACAAGACGACCAAAACAGCGCGCCGACCCCGTGCGGCTTTGCACCAGGACGAGTACTTACCTGAACGCAGTCCACGCTACGTGCTCTGATCTGCAGGAATTTTATTATCTCCAATTAATCAGACAGTCTTTCTTATGTCGTGAAAATGTCACGCATCTCTGCTTAGTGCTAGCCTGCAATACTGACTTGAATTCTTCATTTCAGTTTATTTAAGTGATCAGGGCTTCCTACACATTTTCCACCAGTAACTTTCTTCCCGCTAAAGTCTTTATCAGTCTTCCTCAGCCTGGCTTGCATTCGCTTTTGGAAGAGTCTTAAGAACTATAGTACCTGTATTTGAGCACTCTCATATGGTCTGTTACCAATTACACTTGCATAGCCTTTACAATGTCCATGTAAAAGGAAGTTTGTATTTGGAAGCACTGACAGATGTTTTCCTTCTACATACATAAATCTTACGTAGTAACTGCTGAAATTATCAACTGAATGCTGTAAACTCGGTTTTAGTATTACATTTCTTAGCTCTTGCCATTTAAACTGCACAGGGAAAGATAATGCAAAGTCTCAGTCGACAGATGTACCCAACTGTAGCTTAACGGATGACAACAATGAATAAACTGGCACACGTATAAGACCTGTTACATATAACCACCTCCTTGAACACAACTGTGGAAACAATCTGGGAGTGTAACTACCAGAACTTAAGAAAAACCAATTTTTTTCTCTTCCCTTGCATCGTTGCTGAACTGAAAATGGGCATTGCCGATGTACAAAACACCCTTTGGACCAAAAAATTGCGTAAATGTTAATGAACGAAACATATTTAAATAAGATAAAAATTGTAACTCTTCAGGCTTTTTTTCGTGGAAGAGAGAAGAAAAACCCGACTTTAAGGCGGTTTTCACTGACACGTCCCTTTACTTTCTACACTCTTGTTTAATACTTCCTATCTATATTTCTGAAATTCGTTCTCGTGCGTTGATAAATAACGCTGCAAACAGCCTTTGCTAAATATACATCTGTTCAGTTAAAAATCTTAAGCAAGCTGTACATGTATTTATCGAATGATTAACTTAAGTTCTACAAGGGTTCTTAATTATAGCTTAAAAAACTAAAATTACTTAATTAGTTTTTTGTTTGTTTGCGGGTACACGCCTGTGGTCCTCAAACACATTGAAATCCCCGTGACATAGTACCGCAGCACGCTTCAGAGGGGCCAAAACAAAATGGCGCAGTCCGTTGATATTGTGTAGTATTGTCCTGTGTAAGGAGAATCTAGACGGGCCAAGAAGTCATGTGGATTGGCCTGTGACAGCTGCATCTTTTCCGCTGATGCTGAAAACGAATTATTGCATTACACTACACATCGTCAATGGGCTGCGACATTTTGTTGTGGCACCTCTGGCGACGTGTTTCGATATTATGAAGTGGGAATTTCAGCACATACCAGAACTGCATATCAGTACCTGTAAACAAAAAATTAATTACGTTATTTTATTTTTCTAAGTGATAATGAGGTCTTTATGACATCTCGTATAAGACAGTTCACTAGCGATATACAAGGTTATTCGGCTGCCAACACTTCTAAGTCTTACGCAACGTCCAACGCCTTCAGATACCACGAGTAGGAATTTTCTGTTCTGTCGCTCACTACATACAAACCATTGGTCCTACAGAAAAAAATGAACAGCACCTTCTCGTAGGAAATTCGATGTAGTTGAACTCTTTAGCCGGATACTTTTTCGCTAGAGGCCGTAGTTTTCGTGTTATCCGAGAAAAACATACAAAAGCGAACTTCAGAGGCGTTTTTCTTGAATAACTCGAAAACCGCCGCCGCACAGAATTTAACTACATTAAATTTCCTACGAAAAGCTCCTGTTAATTTTTATGTATGAGTAATAGTTAGCACATAGCAAGTATGAGAATAAGAAAACCCTGTGCGTGGTTTTTGGGGGCGTTGTGGGTTGCTTAGAGCCCATAGGTAGGGGCAGCTTACTCACCCTGTATATGTATTGTCAAATTTTTATTAGTTTTCCGTCGTCCTTAGTTGCTTCAAAATTCGTAAAGGTATTTTCTGTCGTTGCAACTAAATGAAAGCACAGGACAAGTGAACAATTACCAGGATGACACACAAGAACTAACAGCACTGGGAATCGTAATTTAATCTCACACGTGTACTGCAAAAATTGTTTCTGAGCTGAAAAATAAGAGAGTGATCTTAGAAAATATACATTAGTGTATGCTGAAGTAGTTACAAACTTATTAATCTCTTACGTTTTTGTCCACCATGGCCGCTAATTTTAGATTCCCGCTGGGGGTGGAACGTAAATTTGCATCCCCATTGAAGGTTGTGGATTCATTGCCCATATATATATATATATATATGCCACTGAAGATGCTTAGTAAATAAAAGAAGCGAAACGCATACGGCAAAAAACAAAATTTAATTTAATCGCAAAGACGGAATATACCTTCATGAATTTATATTCTCTTCCATGTGAGATCATTAGAGACATAGAGACATAGAACAGCATTTATGGGATGGAAATGGTCTGTAGCCTGAATGATGTGATTTGGAGAATCGGCAGAAAATCTGAAACCGGGTGACGTAAGCGTATTTCATCTAAAATCCCTTCAGACGAGAATGCAGCCCATAACCGCACACGACTTCGGTCCAGATGTACGTGACAGCAGAGGAAGAGAATGCACGGCTACCAGAGTGAGTGTAATGAAGGGACTGGATTCAGGATGAGAGAACAATTTTTCGGTCGTAAGCGCCGCAGCAAGTGCCGGCGGCCCGACGCAAGAAAAGGAGGGCTTCTTCCATTTGCGGCGGCCCAGAGGGGCCGTAGCCGGCCAGCCACCTGTTGGGCCGACATGAACATTCAATTTGGCAGCGCGGCAGCCATATAATGAAGCGGGCCCTTTGCCGGCCGTGTCGGCTGATTAATAAAGCGTTTTATTAGCGCCGGCTACCGCGAGGGCGGAGGGCCGGGAACAGCAACAAAGCGCAGCGCCACACACAATAATGGCGCGCCTTGGGCGCGAGCCGTCCCCCCCACCTCTCCCCCCACTAAACCATCAATAAGGCGCGCGCTCATTACCTGCCGTGCCCTGCCTCCCTACTATGATTCGTATTTTCCCAAGGAGAGCGCTGTGGCCAATCTAGCCGGCCCATTGTCCCAAACCCAATTCCACTCCGGGGCCCGAGTGTCGAGCCCGCGCTGCACACACTGCCGGTCTGGCGCCACGCCTCGGTTCGGTCCCACAGGAGAGCGTATTCCACCAACGGCGGTGTTCCCATTTTTATTGATAGATTTAGAGCGTAGGCACTCAATGATGAAAATCTTATGTAAATTGAAGGGGGAGGGGGAGAGAGGAAAGAAAAGGGAAGGAACTAATGATATCAGCTGCATCGGGACTTTGGGAGGAGTACAAATGTTTCCCGCGCCGGGACTCGAACCCTGGATCTGCTGCTTACTAGGTAGTTGCGTTAACCACTGCACTATCAGGACGCAGTATTTATCACAAACGTGCGGACTAACGCGGCACTCTGTCCTGTTGACTAACATTTCCACTACCACCACCTATCCGCAGTCCCGTCTATGTCCCCTGTCCACGCTAATTTTAGAATCCTGCTGGAGGTCGAACGTAAATCTGAGTCCCCACTGAAGGTTGTGGATTCATTGCCCATCCATGCGAATCAATCATTGAACGTGTGGTGTCTTTTCTGTCTCACATGTCCAAAAGAACAGACACCATGCTTTCATGTAGCACAGTGATACAGCCAATGAGGTAAAAAATAACTTTACGATGCACAGTCAGAGAGGCTACCAAGTGAGCATTAGTACTTAGCACCAGAGACAGTGCTAGACAACGTAAAGTAGTTCATGATGTTTAAAATCCTCAGAAAAACAAGCATACTGTGTAGGAAAAGACGAATAATATACTATATGTGCGAAGGATAACCATCGAGCTTTAACCAACACCTCGTAAAAATAAATTTCCTACATAAATTTTGTCTCGTCGCTGGTGCTAGTTGAAAGTTGTCTCTTGTTATTGTAATGGTGTAGCTAGGGGTAGCTGGTAAGGTGCTGACAAGTAACACTCGATATTTGCACCAAGAAACACTTATTTGAGATTTTCCGTTAAAATTAATTACGATAAAATTTCAGATGTTCCACATTGTTTTTTTTTTTACAAAACATTTTCTTATGGCATCAGACTGAATGACTCTTACAGCTCAAATATTTTGAAAAGAATTGAAGGGTTGAGAATGCTAGTTAGTGAATAATAATAATTTAGCAAAAAGGCGTCTCTACTAAAACAGTTTTTAAGCAAATGAGCAACAGATTAAACAACACTGACGTATCAATAACATTATTACAGGAGGTATGTAAAGATGCACCAGGAAACACATTTATTTGAGATTTTTCGTTAAAATTAATTACGATAAAATTTCAGATGTTCCACATTGCCTTTTTTTACAAAACATTTTCTTATGGCAGCAGACTGAATGACTGTTACAGCTCAGAGATTTTGAAAAAAGCATTGAAGGGTTGAGAGTGTTAGTTAGTGAGTAATAATAATTTAGCAAAAAGACTTCTCTACTAAAACAGTTTTTAAGCAAATGAGCAACAGTTTAAACAACACTGACATTGTTACAGGAGGTATGTAAAGGTGAAAATTAATTATTTGCCACCTTCGCTGTCTCTAGTTTCTTAATTCTATATCAGACAAACAATACTAAAACATACAAAAATTCTTTTATTCCAGGATTGCTGTAGTGAAATTGGAAAAGAAATGTGAATTTTTGAAGTCTGTCATTTCATTCAGGATCTCGTTACATAAATAAAAGAGGACAGAGTGTTACAATAGGCAACGATCTCATAGTATTACATAATTTAGAAAAGAGCTAGAAGAAATGGAAATATTCATCCATGGCCACATGGGGAATAACGAGATCCTGAATGAAATGACAGGCTTCAAAAATTCACATTCCTTTTCCAATTTCACTACAGTACTCTTAGAATAAAAGATACATAACATGACAGTCGTTTGACTCTAGCCCCAGCAATAGCTTAGAAATATGTAAAATAAATAGTTTATATCATGATGTGTTCAATAATATTGTAAGAGGGGTTTTATTTGTCATGTATTCCGTCGACCTACATCTGTAATGCGATAACAAGACGTGCAGAAGACATGTAAACATCTGACACCATATAGATCGATAAATCGATAGTCAAATCGAAACCAGCTGTATTTCGACCTCTATCTTGTCCACTGCTCTACAGAACTGTTTATGCTATGTTAGTGACAATTTGTGAACAGTGACTAAGACAGCCACGGAAATCGAAACACAACGAGACTGCCACGCCAGAAGAACAAAGTGAGTGACTGTTACAAACATTTTCGTGCAAACATCAGTTCAGCTTCCAAAGTGACATCGCCTGTCACTAAGTTTTCTCTTCTTCCACAGGATGACCACAACATTTACGAAATGACTATGTAACATCAGTATGACCTTATTGTAAAGTTGTTTTTGTAATGCCATTTAGCCTGAAGATGAGGTTTAACCCTCTAAACATGTCGCTAAATAAATAAGTAATAGAATAGTTGACAAAGTTGGTGACTGGTAGCGGTAATTTAAAAAAAAACTTTACATAAAACCCACACTATAAGTTCAAGAACAGCTTTTCAATAATCGCAAACTGCATCAAAGGCCTACATTACACCAACAAATTCTTAGAAACGGCAGTTGTTGGGTGGATGAAATTAGGATACAAACAGGATTTTTCAATTCAAACAACATTTAAACAAATAAGCAAGGGATTAATAAATGGAACCAATGATTCACATCCTGAAAGACAACTAGCTCATACTTAGCAAATCCGCATCACCTCGTCCACCACACGTAAATATGACCAATACAGACCGATTACTATACACATGCAGCAGACACAACACTTGTCATTTGGCAGACATTTGTTAAATACATATTTAACAAGTGTCTGCCAAAAGACAAGTGCTGCAGTTGCACGTCGACAAAAGAACCCAATAACGCCGCAACCTGTAAACCTCCCTTGGAAGTGGGTACCCTTAACCACTGGGCGCGAGCGTGCCACTGGACCAAGCAAGATGCTCACGAGATGCTCACCAGAAGAATCCATTCACAACCGTCAAAGATGTAGCCTCGCACTATCGATGAGAAATCAATAATTATCAACTTCCAATCTCTCATGGTTTACGTGTCTGTTAACTCGGAAGGCGTTCTGCTATGACACCGTGTGCCCACTAGGTGATACCTGCGGGGCATTCAGTGCTGACTCAGCTGCGGTGCTTTGTCTTTACGAGGTCGTTTCGTATGAGCGATGTTCGAATTCAGCGCGGCCAGTGCGATCATGATGGCCCGTGTGTCTGAAAGAGGAGCAACGGTTCTATTCTATTCTTGTCTGCTCTGTGGTGTAGCCTGTAAGGAGGAAGTTTGGTTGCTCTGAAATAAATTGAGAGAGGAAGAGATTGGCTGGTGATTACGGCCTACAATGAGAATTGTCACCTCAGTTTCCTGTGCACGAGTGGAAATATGCAAGGTGACATATGCTGCAAATGCGTTGCTTGACGTGCCACATTGATGCAAGGTGTACTGAGCCGTCATGAGTAATACTGTGGGACATTCAGTTTTGAATATTATGGATTAGAAATCGTTTTTTTCTACGCGACCCATTTCTTTCGTGACCTAACTGTATGAATCCGTTATACATTCATGTAACAATTGTTTTCATTTTCATTGATTTCATGAGTATTTTGCGAACTAAGTCTTTGTTTTGCTGCGATATAGACACTACATGTTTCATTTAACATTAACTATGTTCTTCCATGTGAGATGACTATATCATGGGGTTGCAATAGTTAAAAACTGATAAGAAATCTCCCTGTACTTTTTCACCTATCTTCTCAGAAATAAAATGGTTCAAATGGCTCTGAGCACTATGGCACTTAACATCTGTGGTCATCAGTCCCCTAGAACTTAGAACTACTTAAACCTAACTAACCTAAGGACATCACACACATCCATGCCCGAGGCAGGATTCGAACCTGCGGCCGTAACAGTCGCGCGCCAGAAATAAACTGAGAGCATTTATACAGGGTATAACAGTATAAGTGAGGATATTTCTATTGGTGACTGAACTACATTACATCAGTAGGAATACCATTTGCAGATTATTAATGAAAGCCATTACAGTCATGTATTTTTAAGTTGGTTATTACCTCTAAGTACATTTGGTGAGAGAAAGCCATTAATGCTTGTTTGCCTCTGGGCAGCAGGTCAGGTGTTGAAGTGTAGAGGAGTGAAAGCAAAACCATTAAACCACTTAGTGGTGCAGCTACGACCACGCAGAAAACATCAGGTAGTATATTGTGTGACGTGTCTGTGGGAAGACTGTTTGACGCAGGGAAAAGCAACCAGCACACTGACTGTGTACATATAAAAGTTTCAGCGCTTATACCCATTGTACCCTGTATAGTGTCTCATTCTAAGAAGTCACATGATCATGGACGTATAAATTAATCAGTAATGGAGATCCTACTGTGATCACTTGTCCTGAGGATGATTATTTATTCGGTGAGTATCGTTTTCATGCGGGACATTAATTCAGTCAGCATGAGATGCTAGCAGTATTTTGAGTAAGACTCTCTCAGATTCCAGAAGATAAGTGTTCATCGAGATCTTTGAAGCAGCAAATGTTATGCAATCTTCCATACAGTGCTCTTCTATCAACCAATATTTTATTGTCGATTGTAGAAAAGTGGTTGAATTTCAATTACGAGCAAACATGTTCACTACACATTCTACCTATAAGCTGGCCTGTATTAAACTTTTCCTGGGTCAAATAGTAATTCTTTTGCTAGGCTGCTTGGTCATTAGAGTAAATTAAACATGTCCATTTTAACTGTTGCTGAAAGTAAACGGTTCTTGGTACAAAATAGCATTTGAATCAGCACAGTTTTCTGTAGGTATCTCTATCCACATTCAGGTTAGCTTAAAACATGAGCCCCTTCAATGTCGATAGTCCTGGTACTCAAGGAATTCCCCGCATCACAGTATCATAGTACACTTCCGGAGAAGCCAAAACTTAATGTGCAGCTCAGTGATAATGTGTATGAACTACTTTCCGTCAGCAGCAGGTATGACACAGCTGTGTCAAGCCAATTCACTGTGTCAAGCCAATTCACTGACATAACGCCAGCATGAGCAACAAGTATGTCACAGCTGAGTCAGGCCATTTCATTGGATTACCCTAACAAAATACCAACTTCAGCAACTGGTATATCATATCTGTGTAGGCCAGTCCATTGGACTAACCTGACACAATACCGACGTTAGTTGCAGGTGAGTCGCAGTTGTGTCAGACCAGTTCACTGGAATAACCTACCTAACACAGCACCAACATCAGCAATGGGTTTGTCACAGTTGTGTCAGGCCGATCCACTGGATTTCCCTGACACAACACCAACATCATAGCTGCTGCAAAAATGAATTAATGCACTTTATCATTGCACTGCGCTTTTCTTTTACCTCTAGCAGCGTGCTACAGTATTGTGACACAGGAATCACAAATTGTATCATGATTGCAGCATTTTACACGAAAATATTTGTAACTTTATTTTTTCATGGTGATAATTAAATTTTATGATTACCCACGCGTGAGGACCAAGGAGAAAGTTCTTCATTTGACGTGAGTGTAAGGCAGCGATGCAGTGTTTATTCTCTACTCTTCAGCCTGTAGACTGAAGAAATGACGAAGGAAATAAAAGAATCTTTCTATTGCGGAATAAAAATTCAAGGTAAGGGATATCAATGATGAGACTTGACGATGGCATTACGAAACCTTATGAAAGTGAGGAATTATTACACGCTCTGTTGAATGGCATGGACAGCCAACTGAACCCAAAGTACAGATAGAGAAAAATCCGAAGAAAAACAAAATTACTGAAGAGCGAACAACAAACATTAACATCGGAATTGGGTATCACTTAGCGCACGAACTGAAGGAATTGTCCTACACTGAAAGGAAAACAACACATGACGAACGAAGCAAGGCGGGACATAGGAAGCAAACAAGTCAATGACACCAATCATCGCCAAAATAACTGTAGTAGTACGAAATAGAAGTCAGAAGTTGGGAAAGAGATACGTGACGATTCGCGTCTTGAGTACTGCTTTTAGCTACGGAAGTGGCAAAGCCGTAAAACAAGGCGATCGAAGCGTTTGGGACGTGGTGCTCCGGAAGGATACAGAAAAATCCGTGGACTCATAAGAGGTGACCAAGTTCACCGTAGAATCGACGAGGAAGAGAATATGTATCAAACACTAACTGGAAGAAAGAACATAACGATAGGATGTATTTCAAGACGTCAGGGAATAACTTCCTTGATAAGAGAGGGAGTCATGGGTGCGGAAAATTGTGGTGGAAGACAGAAGTTGGAACATAGCTAACTAATAATTGAGGGTTTTGAGTGAAAGTACTACCAAAAAAGGAATGGACTGACAAAGAAGACGAAATTGGGCGTTCGAAGAGAGCTGTAGTGAGTGTGTTCAACACATGGCAAAATCAAGGTGAGACCACTTCCAGAAGTCGTGGTGTTGGGGGGGCCACCCCTTATCACAGATGTGGGACATCCAAGGCTGAGCAGACTGGTGAAACAGAACAGGCGGCGAGCTGTTGCAGAACTAACTTTAAGCCGGCCGAAGTGGCCGTGCGGTTAAAGGCGCTGCAGTCTGGAACCGCAAGACCGTTACGGTCGCAGGTTCGAATCCTGCCTCGGGCATGAATGTTTGTGATGTCCTTAGGTTAGTTAGGTTTAACTACACTCCTGGAAATTGAAATAAGAACACCGTGAATTCATTGTCCCAGGAAGGGGAAACTTTATTGACACATTCCTGGGGTCAGATACATCACATGATCACACTGACAGAACCACAGGCACATAGACACAGGCAACAGAGCATGCACAATGTCGGCACTAGTACAGTGTATATCCACCTTTCGCAGCAAAGCAGGCTGCTATTCTCCCATGGAGACGATCGTAGAGATGCTGGATGCAGTCCTGTGGAACGGCTTGCCATGCCATTTCCACCTGGCGCCTCAGTTGGACCAGCGTTCGTGCTGGACGTGCAGACCGCGTGAGACGACGCTTCATCCAGTCCCAAACATGCTCAATGGGGGACAGATCCGGAGATCTTGCTGGCCAGGGTAGTTGACTTACACCTTCTAGAGCACGTTGGGTGGCACGGGATACATGCGGACGTGCATTGTCCTGTTGGAACAGCAAGTTCCCTTGCCGGTCTAGGAATGGTAGAACGATGGTTTCGATGACGGTTTGGATGTACCGTGCACTATTCAGTGTCCCCTCGACGATCACCAGTGGTGTACGGCCAGTGTAGGAGATCGCTCCCCACACCATGATGCCGGGTGTTGGCCCTGTGTGCCTCGGTCGTATGCAGTCCTGATTGTGGCGCTCACCTGCACGGCGCCAAACACGCATACGACCATCATTGGCACCAAGGCAGAAGCGACTCTCATCGCTGAAGACGACACGTCTCCATTCGTCCCTCCATTCACGCCTGTCGCGACACCACTGGAGGCGGGCTGCACGATGTTGGGGCGTGAGCGGAAGACGGCCTAACGGTGTGCGGGACCGTAGCCCAGCTTCATGGAGACGGTTGCGAATGGTCCTCGCCGATACCCCAGGAGCAACAGTGTCCCTAATTTGCTGGGAAGTGGCGGTGCGGTCCCCTACGGCACTGCGTAGGATCCTACGGTCTTGGCATGCATCCGTGCGTCGCTGCGGTCCGGTCCCAGGTCGACGGGCACGTGCACCTTCCGCCGACCACTGGCGACAACATCGATGTACTGTGGAGACCTCACGCCCCACGTGTTGAGCAATTCGGCGGTACGTCCACCCGGCCTCCCGCATGCCCACTATACGCCCTCGCTCAAAGTCCGTCAACTGCACATACGGTTCACGTCCACGCTGTCGCGGCATGCTACCAGTGTTAAAGACTGCGATGGAGCTCCGTATGCCACGGCAAACTGGCTGACACTGACGGCGGCGGTGCACAAATGCTGCGCAGCTAGCGCCATTCGACGGCCAACACCGCGGTTCCTGGTGTGTCCGCTGTGCCGTGCGTGTGATCATTGCTTGTACAGCCCTCTCGCAGTGTCCGGAGCAAGTATGGTGGGTCTGACACACCGGTGTCAATGTGTTCTTTTTTCCATTTCCAGGAGTGTAGTTCTAAGTTCTAGGGGACTAATGACCTCAGCAGTTGAGTCCCATAGTGCTCAGAGCCATTTGAACCATTTGAACTAACTTTAAACTCTAATACTCGACAGAATTCAAGTGTGTCTGAACACACAGTGCACCGAACGCTTCTAACGATGGGCCTCCACAGCCGACGACCCATGCACGGGCCCATATTAACGCCACGACATCGGCAAGTACGACTGAAATGGGCAGAATGTTGCGTGGTCTGATGAATCCCGATACCTTCTTCATGCTACCGATGACAGGGCGCCAATCCGTCGTCTTCCAGGGCAACAGCTCCTCGACACCTGTTCTGCGGGACGGAGACAAGCTGGCAGCGGCTCCATTGTGTTCTGGGGAACATTCAGGGGGACATCTATGAGTGCAGTGGAGCTCGTGAAAGACACCATGAAGCCCAAGGGGTGTCGTACACTGGCTGAAGACCACGTATACCCCTTCGTGACGATCACGTTTTCCGACGGCAGTGGCATTTTTCAGCAAGTTACATCGGCAACAACAATCGAAAGGAAATGAGGAAAGAATGTGGTCATAAACACTTCTTTAAAATTCCGTTTATGTCGTCATTTGTTCGAATTGCCCACCGCAATAAAACTTTACAGTCGGTAGTGCAAGAAGTTCTGAGAACACTGAAGAGATTACTTCGATATCATTCCATATGCTGCAACAATGCAGTATTTAAATTCCTCTTGCGTCGTGCAAACTTGCACGTAGACTTCATATTTGTGTTTGTCCCGGAGGAAACGAAACAGAAGCGTGAAATCAGGTGAACTTGCAAGCCAATTTATAACGTCAGCGGTCAAACTGCTGCCCACGCCGAAGCTACTCCACGCCAGACATCGCCCTGATGTGGGTCACTCAGCCTCTCCTACAACTCGCTGCTGCCTCCGCTAGCTGTGAGTCACTCCTAGGTCAGATGCTGCTGATGTTTGAGTCGATGACTTCTGACTGGGATCCCCTCCATGGAGTAATTAACAGGCTGCTAGACGCCGTCATGGTAATGTTAGGTTTGGAGTTCGCCTCGCATCTGACCTACACTGAGGTGACAAGTCATAGGCTAGCAATATGCAGATACACAGATGGCGGTAGTGTCGCGCACACAAGGTATAAAACGGGACTGCATTGGCGCAGCGGTCATTTGTTGTCAGATGATTCACGTGAAAAAGTTTCCGCTTCGATTATGACCGGACGACGGGAATTACTGACTTCACTCGGGGACTTGTGCTTGGAGCTAGAGGCATGGGACATTCCATTTCGGAAATCGTTAGAACATTGGGAGATCCACATTGTCAAGAGTGTACAATCCACCATATTTCAGACATTCCCTGTCACCATGAACAACGCAGTGACCGCCGGCCTCCACGTAGCAACCGAGAGCAGAGGCGTTTGCTTAGAGTTGT
The DNA here is from genome assembly GCF_021461395.2 of Schistocerca americana. Taxonomy (NCBI): domain Eukaryota; kingdom Metazoa; phylum Arthropoda; class Insecta; order Orthoptera; family Acrididae; genus Schistocerca; species Schistocerca americana. The sequence continues at coordinate 404,724,844 of NC_060121.1, read as the reverse complement.
CAGTGCTAAGCGACAAGAAACACTAGGTGAAATAACCGCAGAAATCAATGTGGGACTTTGGGCGAACGTGTCCGTTACGATAGCGCGACGAAATCTGACGTTAATGGGAAATGGCAGCAGACGACCGACGGAGTGCCTTTGTTAACAGCACGATATCGCCTACAGCGTCTCTTCTGGGCTCGTAACCAAATCGGATGGACTCTAGACGACTGAAAAACCTTGGCCTGGTCAGAGGAGTCCTGATGTCAGTTGGTAAGCGTTCGAACGCGGGGCCATGTCACTGGTCCACAAGTGCTCGCATTTGGTTTGAAGAACTTTCTGGACAATTAGCGCGAAGGATTTGGCCACCCACGTCGCAAGACGTGAATCTCATCGAACATTTATGGGACGTAATCGAGAGGTCGGTTCGCGTACAAACTCCTGCAACGGCAACACTTTCGCATTCACGGACGGCCGGCTATGGAGGCAGCATGGCTCAATATTTCTGCAGGGGACTTCCAATGACTTGTTGAGGCCTGTTGAGTCCACGCCAGGTCGAGTTTCTGTAATACACCGGGAAAAAGGGGGTAGGACGCGATATTAGCAGGTATCAACGACTTTCGCCACCTCGTGCTGTCACAGGCTGTTGGCATCCAGCGTTACGTTCCGTGCTGTCGGTGGAGCGCCTGACACAGCCATGCATCGTAAGGCCTATAATGCTGTAACACTATCTGCTGCCGTTTGTGCACCACCTTTTGTTATGCCGAGGCAGTCGGCGGCCCCAAAAAATGGTTCAAATGGCTCTGAGCACTATGGGACTTAACATCTGAGGTCATCAGTCCCCTAGAACTTAGAACTACTTAAACCTAACTAACCTAAGGACATCACACATCCATGCCCGAGACAGGATTCGAACCTGCGACCGTACCAGTAGCGCGGTTCCGGACTGAAGCGCCTAGAACCGCTCGGTCACATCAGCTGCCTCGGCCGCCCCAAACCAACAAACGCTATCGAGGCACTGCTTGCGACTGCTGTACGAGCTCTAGCTAGGTAAAGTATGATACTGATTTGGGCACATTGCTGATTCACACTACCATGCACTCACATTAACTTACTATTCATTGACTACGCATTGTAGCTAAGAGCGCAGTTACTAAACTGAAGAATTTACTGAAGTGGCTGAAACAACACGCTCGTAATAAAACTTTACGCTTGAGTGTCAAAATAGCTTGTGATGAAGGCTCAAAGAAATTACAAACATTGGTTGCGAGCGGGTTTTAATTTTGTTAAAGCAATGGGGAAGGTAGAAAATTTGTGTCAGAACGGGATTCGAATGGTTCAAATGGCTCTGAGCACTATGGGACTTAACATCTGAGGTCATCAGTCCCCTAGACTTAGAACTACTTAAACTTAACTAACCTAAGGACATCACAAACATCCATGCCCGAGGCAGGATTCGAACCTGCGACCGTCCCAGTAGCGCGGTTCCGGACTGAAGCGCCTAGAACCGCTCGGCAACAACGGCCGGCACGGGATTCGAACCGGTGTCCTGTTTCCTATGCAGAAGTGCTGACCACTGCGGCATCCGGACGCAGTAGTTACAGAAACTGTAGGGGATACACTAGCACGCATCTCGTCAGAACCAAATTCTCAACTTAATGCACCACCACTGTAGCACCCCGTGTCCTTATCCTCATTATGCGGCATTTCGCCGATTCCCTTAAGAGTGCATCCGCACTGAAGAGACCATTGTTCGTCCTCATCTGAATTTATGTATGTCCGGAAAAACAGACACCACTTGTACAGTATACCGGATGGCGCAGTGGTCAGCGCCTCTGTCTGCTAAGCACGAGACCTGGTACAAATTCTTAACTTTCCCCATATTTTTTCTAAGCGATATATGCTCGCAGCCAATGTCTAATTCCTTTGTGTCTTAACACATGAAACGTCCCCTTAGAAAAATTTATGAATTACTGTGCTGATAAACCTCTTACATTGTTTGCTTTTCAAACAGCTGAGCAAAACTGAACGTACTCAAACATTCACTAAAGTGACGCACAATACTTTTAGCGCAACGCAATCTGACTTTCAAAAATCCTTACAAAGGAATGGCCGTGACTAACATTAACCTATACCTTTCATAAATCACTTACCTCACCAAAAATCTTCGTTACTCGAACTACTGCAATACAGCGAGCGCCACTACTGCCAGCTAAATAAAAGATTCAAACTACTGAAGGCACTAACTACTAATAGGCATAGTTAGCAAATGAAAGATTTTGATAGAGAACAAACAATGTATTTACCTCAATAGTGTTCAAAAGTCATAATGTATATGGCGGTTCATGACATCCAGTCTTACAAATTTCAAAACCCCGCCATCTCTCTCCCCACATCCACCACTGCTGGCGGCTCACCTCCAACTGCGTAACGCTACGCGCTGTTCACATCCAGCTGCCCAACACTACAATGGCAGACAACAATGCAAACTAGCCACATACTGCACACAGCACAGCCAGTGATTTTCATACAGAGCGCTACGTGACGTTGCCAATAAGAAAACACAAACAGCCTACTTACACACATAGTGGCTGCTGGATCGAAATGGTGTCTGTTCTTTCTGACATGTCCGAAAGATCAGTAACCACATGTATATGGACGCAAAGTGCTAGCCAGAAACTGCACTTTATAAGTCAATATCACTTAGCCGCGGTGTTGCTGTGACAACGGTGTTTAGCGACATTTAAATAATTTCCATGCCCTTCCTCGTTCCTTTTACATCCATGTTAGATTAATTATTGCGTAGTGGCACATCTGTTCTTGTAATAACTCCATATAAAGCCACGTTATAAATAGTCTTTCACATGTATTTCATCGATCATCACAGGATGCTTACAGCTGTACAGAGAGCTCACGCCGTAGCTACAGTAAATGGATCGACACATACTGCAACTCTCAAAGTTGTTATGATAAAGGAAAACAATGCCTAACTAGCGCAAGCTCTCGTACAACTACACTAAACGTTGTACATACTTTGTTTTTTGCTAACACACATTCCGCTTTTCACTAAAGTTTAACTTTTGTAATAATTGATTACACAAATGATATTATCCGCAAATGTTTAAGTTCTCAGACAGAAACGGCAGTATTTATGCAAACAGTTTCTTACGCTACTAACAGATGGCGTTGCTGGTTACATAACAGTGGTGCATACTTTGAAATATCACAGATCGGGTAACGAACTGGCATTAATAAACCCACAATAAAAATTATGCAGTGTCTCTATGTTTCGCCAGTAAGTGACTTTAAGTGCACGTTACTGTCTTTATATAACTATGTCGCCTGAAGCTGACCATCCTAAGTCGGCAACCGGCTTTTAACAGTAAGCATGACTTCCTGGTACCAAAATACAAGAAAGTACCTGTTGTCCCGAAGTCGCATCACAAATGAGGAAAAGAATTCCATGTGTCCTCTGCAATCACGCTGGTCAGTCTGCTGGTGAGGTGACATATGATATAGAGGGAAGCTGTTTGTGTGCAAAATACAAACAATGCTGGCCTGATTCATTCCAGTGACACTAGCGGTTTTTGTGGGGCTAACATGCGGATTATGAACAAAAAATGCCGCCGTAACATCGATTTCATTGGTTCCACCTGTTGTACGCCTTTCATAGTATTCCAATACTCTTCCAATAATAAGTTTTTTATACATTCGCCGAATTTTCATTCTTGTTGGACACTGTGTATTGGAATACCTATTCATGTACAACTCAATTGTTCTCTCTGTGTTCCTTCTGCATACACCATGAACAAATAGCTTATCTAGTTCTTCTTGGTTTGTGAAATTCCTTGTTATGGTGGAACTGTGGCGTGGTTGAACGCAAGGGGTTAAATAGTCGTTACATTCCCTGGACACTAAGTTCTTCATGGATAGAAGAATAGGAAAAAATCAAGATGTCAAACAGCCACCCGTATATTAACGTACAATTATTTTCCCGTGAAGATGGTGCTTTACGGATTAGACATGCAGCAGATGATATCTGACATCAGTGATTATGGCTTTTTGCCGCCACGGAAACTTCCCCATCCACCTCCATAGGTTAGTTGTTACAAAATCCCCAACTTGTTCGTGCGACTCAGCATTGGCAGGTGATTTAAATTACATGTATTTTCTGTTTATTCCCAAGGCCGTCGTCCTCAGAACCTTTTATATAGCATTTATATTTGTTGTTTTCTTCTTAAACTTATTGCGAATTGCAGATCACCAAAGATGGGAAAAACAACAACTGCTGACACTGAATGTAATCTTCATTAGTAACTCGTTTGAGCTCCGAAATAAAACCCCGCGAGTGCTACCCGTTCGCCACCAGAATAAACAACTTTGTCTGTTATTCAACATTTTACTAATAATTTGGCCATAGCGTTTGAAGGAAACGCCATCACACTGAAATAACGCCTCAGTGTATTCCTCATTATAAGAGTCCCCTAATTAAGGGATAAGTTCTGGAAGTAGGGTTCATGAGTAGAAGTCTATATCGCAACACCAAATATTTACTTAAATCAAAATCCAACATGCCTTATTGCAATGTGACTCTTGAAAAACAAAAAGACGGAAAACTAACTTGAAATACCGAAGTTAATTGTATGGAACTGACATCACTAGGAAGGCTGAACCAATAACAAACCAGATTTCCTGATCTGCACTACACATAATCAAATTAACAAGAGAAATAACCCAGTGAACTCCACATCCAGTATGCACAGAAAATCAATTAAATTGTGAGCCGCTCAGAGTGCAACTTTGAAATAGAAACTAACATTTCATTGTATAACAGTGACAAATGCTCAGACAGCACCGTCAGCAAGGACGAAGGACAGTCGGCGTAGGACGACTCCAAAAAAACGAATGATAAATGTTCTTTGTTCTCAGATCAATCTCCGTTGGAGGGGCGACAGCAAGATTCACAACCCGTTTGACCGAATGTAATTGCCCCGAAGCATGAAAATAACGGGGAACGCTACGAAATTTTCCCTGATGTGGCATGCAAATACGTATAAACAATTTTAAGTTTCGTAACGAGTTTACCGTCTTCTATTATTAGTTGACGCAGCAAGCACAGTGTCTAGTAAGGGAGGTAGTACGCAGGATTGGCCAAACAGAAATACTGTTGAGATGGTGCGAAGTTTCTTGAGTTTCATCACCTCGGGGCTAAAACAGCCTTGCGGCTGCTCGTAAGGCATCAACGGCCTGAAACCGCAACTTCAGGAAATGACGAACAGGCCCTGTCTACCGTGTCTGCCCACTCGTCTAATATAGGGTGCCTAGGAAGCTGTTTTCTCGGATCGCTAGACAATAATTCAAGCAAATCGTATTAATGGAGTTTATTACAGTAAGTTAAACTGACTATGCTTAACTTTGCGTATTCACAAAGATGTGTCGCAAGCAAATGGCGAAATGCAAATAATCAATGCCTTTGGTATATACAATTTAAATGGAAGTAAACTAATACAGTTCATAATTCACTGCTGACAGCGTTTGTATGACGGCTATTCTTGCACTCCGGCCGCGGCTAGGCGGCGCGGCACTTGGTCGTCCCACACAGCCCTCTCTGCTCTTCCGGCCTTGATCGTCGTGCCGGCGCTTGACGCTACGCCGGAGCACTGTCAGCGTTCCGATGTACTACACAATTTGAAGCAGCTCTTTCTGCCGCTACTCACGATATCTCAAATCCGCTCCCTTGCATGAGAGCCTTCCAGCCACCTACTAACAGCCAGTACTGTCTACTTCCTGTAGATTAGATTAGTACTAGTTTCATGGATCATGAATACGATATTTCGTAATGATGTGGAACGAGTCAAATTTTCCAATACATGACATAATTAAGTTAATTTAACAACATACTTAAGTTAATATAACAACTTTTTATTTTTTGTGTTTTTTATTTTTTTATTTTTTATTTTTTTTTTATAATTTTTTGTTTTTTTCTTCTTTTTTATTCTGAATTTATATCTAAAAATTCCTCTATGGAGTAGAAGGAGTTGTCATTCAGAAATTCTTTTAATTTCTTCTTAAATACTTGTTGGTTATCTGCCAGACTTTTGATACTATTTGGTAAGTGACCAAAGACTTTAGTGGCAGTATAATTCACCCCTTTCTGTGCCAAAGTTAGATTTAATCTTGAATAGTGAAGATCATCCTTTCTCCTAGTATTGTAGTTATGCACACTGCTATTACTTTTGAATTGGGTTTGGTTGTTAATAACAAATTTCATAAGAAAGTATATATACTGAGAAGCTACTGTGATTATCCCTAGATCCTTAAATAAATGTCTGCAGGATGATCTTGGGTAGACTCCAGCTATTATTCTGATTACACGCTTTTGCGCAATAAATACTTTATTCCTCAATGATGAATTACCCCAAAATATGATGCCATATGAAAGCAATGAGTGAAAATAGGTGTAGTAAGCTAATTTACTAAGATGTTTATCACCAAAAATTGCAATGACCCTTATTGCATAAGTAGCTGAACTCAAACGTTTCAGCAGATCATCAATGTGTTTCTTCCAATTTAATCTCTCATCAATGGACACACCTAAAAATTTGGAATATTTTGCCTTAGCTATATGCTTCTGATTAAGGTCTATATTTATTAAGGGCGTCGTTCCATTCACTGTACGGAACTGTATGTACTGTGTCTTATCAAAATTCAGTGAGAGGTCCGTTTACAAGGAACCACTTAGTAATTTTCTGAAAGACAGTATTGACAATTTCATCAGTTAATTCTTGTTTGTATGAAAATAATTAATGTAACTGAACTGATACAGGACTGTGAAGCAATTTGTACCAATCATCCTACATCACCTGTCCGTCCCTTCAAAAAAGAACTGATGCTTCTTTCTTTTTTTGTGTGTACATTCATTCATCGCCAGGTTTTGACATTGCCGAAAAAAGTGACTATCTCTACAACTGCAAGAGAACAACAAACCTAACATTCTTCCCACTGGAGGTAATAAGATATGTTACGGCTAATGTTCTTTTTACATTAACACAAAATAAAAGAAATTTCAGTCAATCATGTATTGTGCTTATGTAACTAATAGAGACATGGTAATTCTAAGTTACACTGAACAATTCTGTCTCAAAGTTGAAAATAAAAAATATTTACTTTCTCGCTAGTTTTGAAAGGAAGAACGATAGAAGATTGGGTTTACCATTCCGTCGACATCGAGGTCATTAGGGACGGAGCACGAGCTCGGATTGTGTCAAGGATGGGAAAGGAAACCAGTCTTGCCCTTTCCAAAGAATCATCCCGGTATTTGTGTAAATCATGGAAAACCTAAATCTGGATGGCTGGACGCTGCTTTGGGAGTCGAGGCTTACTAAAACAGCGATGCTGACAAGTGACTTAAGATGTCTTTGTCTTTGGGGCTGCACAGCTTTTTTTTCCTCTTTTTTTTTTAAAAAAAAGAAACACTGCGCAAGTCATTCGGAAAGCATATTTCCTTTTCATGTATATGTTAACATGACTATCTCAAACACGTAATTACCTGACTGAAATTAAAAGGATGTTGGCAAATACTTATATCTAGATAAAATTCACACTATGCAAGTGCAATTTTTGAAGAACATGATTATGACTTGGTTACAGGAGCTCCTTTCTTTTCTATTTACAAGAGCTAACAGAGTGAGATCCTAATTTAGTGGCAAAGAGTAAAACTTATGTTTAAAATTTACTCATTGGTTAATAGTAAAGGCGTTTGGTCAAGGAAAAGCTTACAACTAAGTATGAACTTCGCAAAATTAGTTTCTTATCTATGACATGTCAGCACAATGAAAAACGAAAAAGTTCATGATTAAGATTTTCATGTTGTGATTTAAGACAAAGGAGTTTTCCCAAGAGAAAAAAACTAATTATTTAGTAGGATGACATCTAGCATAATGGCAAAATGAGGAAGCCTCCATTTAAAATCTTAATTGTGTGGTAAATGACAAAAGTGTATGTGCAACAAGAAACTTACAACTAATTGTACAATTTTGTAACAAAATTAATTATTTAACAAAATGACATGCCAGCATAATTGCAAACAGTGTAAACAAATTGTGTATGTGTCAGAAAAATGGCAAATGAAAAATTTCTGTTTAAAAATTCGTCTTTGTGAGTGTCCAAATCAGCATATATTGATTCTACCAGAGAAACTTATTTTCCTGTCTCTCGTAATCATACTGCGATGACAAATTCGTTTGCATAAAAAATTGCTTCTAAGAGCACAAATTTTATACTAGCATGTAATACTTCATGCAATACAATTCACACTGCAGTCTTTGACAAAACGCTATTAACGAATGCTTTACAGTGTTTTCTTTTTGTGGTAGCAGCAAAACAGTGTATTATTTAAGATTAACGTGTTACCGTCATACTCACCGGAAATCGTTCTACTACGACTCTGATTTGCGGGCATTGACATTGAGTGTCCTCTTTTCTGTGCAGCTTGTACCATAAAGGCCGCTGCAGCTTATCCCAGTGGACATGTTAACCACACGGCAGACGTGGTTAAGACGCACTCTCCCTCCGCCCTCCCTCCACCCACGCTCCCTCCCACACCTCCCTGATGGATCTGTAAGTAATCCGCCTTCTCCCTGCTTTTGAGGCTTTCTCTTCCCGTGCGCGTGTCATCGCGCACAGCAAATCGCCTTCACTACAAAATGGAAAGAGGTTCCTACAAAAGTGTTATTTATTATGCATTAGATGAGTATGCGCCAAGCAAGAACGTAAGAGAAGGAAAAGAGCCACCGTGGTACAACAACCGAGTTAGAAAACTGCTACGGATGCAAAGGGAACTTCGCAGCAAACATAAACTTCACAGCAAACATAAACATAGCCAAAGCCTTGCAGACAAACAAAAGTTACACGAAGCGAAATGTAGTGCGAGGAAGGCTATGCAAGAGTCGTTCAACGAATTCGAAATTAAAGTTCTATGTACTGACTTGGTAGAAAATTCTAAGAAATCTTGGTCATATGTCAAAGCGGTAGGTGGATCAAAATAAAATGTCCAGACACTCTGTGTCCAAAATGGTACTGAATCAGAGGATGACAGACTAAAGACCGAAATACTAAATGTATTTTTCCAAAGCTGTTTCACAGAGGAAGACTGTACTGTAGTTCCTTCTCTAGATTGTCGCAAATATGAAAAAATGTAGATGTAGATGTAGAATGTAGAGAGATAGAAAAACAATTAAAATCGCTCAAAAGTGGAAAGGGCGCTGGACCTGATGGGATATCAGTACGATTTTACACAGAGAACACCAAGTAACTTGCCCCCCTTCTTGCAACGGTGTGCCGTAGGTCTCTAGAAGAGCGTAGCGTTCCAAAAGATTGGAAAAGGGCACAGGTCATCCCCGTTTTCAAGAAGGGACGTCGAACAGATGTGCAGAACTATAGACCTACATCGCTAACGTCGATCAGTTGTAGAATTTTCGAACACGTATTACGTTCGAGTATAATGACTTTTCTGGAGATTACAAATCTAGTCTGTAGGAATCAGCATGTGTTTCGAAAAAGACGATCGTGTGAACCCAGCTCGCGCTATTCGTCCACGAGACTCAGAGGGCCATAGGCACGGGTTCCCAGGTAGATGCCGTGTTTCTTGACTTCGGCAAGGCGTTTGATACAGTTCCCCACAGTCGTTTAATGAACAAAGGAAGAGCATATGGACTATCAGACCAATTGTATGGTTGGATTGAAGAATTCCTAGATAACAGAACGCAGCATGTCATTCTCAATGGAGAGAAGTCTTCCGAAGTAAGAGTGATTTCAGGTGTGCCGCAGTGGAATGCTATTCACAATACATATAATAAATGACCTTGTGAATAACATCGTAAGTTCACTGAGGCTTTTTGCGAATGATGCTGTAGGATATCGAGAGGTTGCAACAATGGAAAATTGTACTGAAATGCAGGAGGATCTCCAACGAATTGACTCATGGTGCAGGGAATGGCAATTGAATCTCAATGTAGACAAGTGTATTGTGCTGCGAATAGATAGAAAGATAGATCCTTTATCATTCAGCTACAATATAGCAGGTCAGCAACTGGAAGCAGTTAATTCCATAAATTATCTGGGAGTAGGCATTAGAGGGGATTTAAAATGCAAAGACCATATAAAATTAATCGTCGGTAAAGCAGATGACAGACTGAGATTCACTGGAAGAATCCTAAGGAAATCAAAGGAAGTAGGTTACAGTACACTTGTTAGCCCACTGCTTGAATACTGCTGAGCATTGTGGGATCCGTACCAGATAGGGTTGATAGAATAGATAGAGACGATCCAAAGGAGAGCAGCGCGCTTCGTTACAGGATCATTTAGTAATCGCGAAAGAGTAACTGACATGTGAGATAAACTCAAGTGGAAGACTCTGCAAGAGAGACGCTCAGTAGCTGGGTACGGGCTTTTGTTGAAGTTTCGAGAATATACGTTCACCGAGGAGTCAAGCAGTACGCTATATTGCTCCCTCCTACGTATGTCTCGCGAAGAGACCATGACGATAAAATCAGAGAGATTAGAGCTCACACAGAGGCATACCGAAAATCTTTCTTTCCACTAAAAATATGAGACTGGAATAGAAGCGAGAACCAATAGAGGTACTCAAGGTACCCTCTGCCACACACCGTCAGGTGGCTTGCGGAGTATGGCTGTAGATGTAGATGTAGATATTTGGTTACCAGTTGCTAATCCTGTCACAAATACAGTGAAAAAGAATAGTAAAAAAAGATGCTCCACGGAGGAATTATCCGAATGGGACAGAAATCGGTAGATGGGACGATACGTACAAATAAACGAATACTTACAATTTCGTCTTCGGCCTGGAATCTCATTGAAGTAGGATTGTCTCCATTGATGAGTCCTGCTTCGAAATTAGCCCCTATGACCAGCGGAGACGTGTCTGGAGACGACCCTGAGGGTTACCCGCCATATGACTCTACAACCAGGAGTGATGGTCTGGCGTACCATTTTATTTCATAACAGAACCGAATTGGCTGTCATCCACGGAGCCCTTGCAGCACAGCGGTACCTCGACGATAGTCTAAGCCCCGTTTTGATATCCTTCTTGGCAAGCCATCCTGGTCCTACATTTCAGCGAGATAATGCCTTCAGTACACGGCGAGAGTATCTACTACTTGTGTTCTAGCTTGCCAAAACCTATCTTGGCCAGCAACGTCGCCAAATCTCTCCCCATTTGAGAACGTTTGGAGCATTATGGGCACGGCTCTCCAAGCAACTCGGGATTTTCACGACCTAACGAGCCAGTTGGAGACAATTTGGCACGAATCTCTCAGGAGGACACCCTCCAACTCTATCAATCAGTGCCAAATCGAATGACTGCTTGTATAGGGTCCACAGGTGTAACAACGCATTAGTGATTTACCAAATTGTGAAGCTCTCTGTGTTGAATAAATCATCCAGTTTTTATGAGATTGTAACCATTTGTTTGTCTGTACACGGACGTCACATCTACCGATTCCCGTCCCATTCAGATAATTCCTTCGTGGCTCGTCTTCCTTCTATACCTTAGAGTACAGTTAAATGCTTTTGGCTCTAGAAAACACTAAAGTACGCGTAACTGTTGAATTTCAAAGGAGAGTTCTAATACTTAATCCCATAGTTAATTTATTATTGAAAATCCTATCTTCTACTATGTACAAATACACTCCTGGAAATGGAAAAAAGAACACATTGACACCGGTGTGTCAGACCCACCATACTTGCTCCGGACACTGCGAGAGGGCTGTACAAGCAATGATCACACGCACGGCACAGCGGACACACCAGGAACCGCGGTGTTGGCCGTCGAATGGCGCTAGCTGCGCAGCATTTGTGCACCGCCGCCGTCAGTGTCAGCCAGTTTGCCGTGGCATACGGAGCTCCATCGCAGTCTTTAACAATGGTAGCATGCCGCGACAGCGTGGACGTGAACCGTATGTGCAGTTGACGGACTTTGAGCGAGGGCGTATAGTGGGCATGCGGGAGGCCGGGTGGACGTACCGCCGAATTGCTCACCACGTGGGGCGTGAGGTCTCCACAGTACATCGATGTTGTCGCCAGTGGTCGGCGGAAGGTGCACGTGCCCGTCGACCTGGGACCGGACCGCAGCGACGCACGGATGCACGCCAAGACCGTAGGATCCTACGCAGTGCCGTAGGGGACCGCACCGCCACTTCCCAGCAAATTAGGGACACTGTTGCTCCTGAGGTATCGGCGAGGACCATTTGCAACCGTCTCCACGAAGCTGGGCTACGGTCCCGCACACCGTTAGGCCGTCTTCCGCTCACGCCCCAACATCGTGCAGCCCGCCTCCAGTGGTGTCGCGACAGGCGTGAATGGAGGGACGAATGGAGACGTGTCGTCTTCAGCGATGAGAGTCACTTCTGCCTTGGTGCCAATGATGGTCGTATGCGTGTTTGGCGCCGTGCAGGTGAGCGCCACAATCAGGACTGCATACGACCGAGGCACACAGGGCCAACACCCGGCATCATGGTGTGGGGAGCGATCTCCTACACTGGCCGTACACCACTGGTGATCGTCGAGGGGACACTGAATAGTGCACGGTACATCCAAACCGTCATCGAACCCATCGTTCTACCATTCCTAGACCGGCAAGGGAACTTGCTGTTCCAACAGGACAATGCACGTCCGCATGTATCCCGTGCCACCCAACGTGCTCTAGAAGGTGTAAGTCAACTACTCTGGCCAGCAAGATCTCCGGATCTGTCCCCCATTGAGCATGTTTGGGACTGGATGAAGCGTCGTCTCACGCGGTCTGCACGTCCAGCACGAACGCTGGTCCAACTGAGGCGCCAGGTGGAAATGGCATGGCAAGCCGTTCCACAGGACTACATCCAGCATCTCTACGATCGTCTCCATGGGAGAATAGCAGCCTCCATTGCTGCGAAAGGTGGATATACACTGTACTAGTGCCGACATTGTGCATGCTCTGTTGCCTGTGTCTATGTGCCTGTGGTTCTGTCAGTGTGATCATGTGATGTATCTGACCCCAGGAATGTGTCAATAAAGTTTCCCCTTCCTGGGACAATGAATTCACGGTGTTCTTATTTCAATTTCCAGGAGTGTATATTCAGTTTTTCTTTCAAATTTGCTAGATATACTACCCCAAAACGGGAACATAAATATAGAACATATTTCACATTGGAGTTCTTTTCACGTCTGAGCTACTGATCATGCTGGAGATGCATGCGCTACACACAGAAAGTTTGTATTAGGTGGCGAAATTTGGCAAAAATAAATCGTAACTGCTAGCTACAGTGACAGTTCAAACTGGCACAGAGAGTAACGTTGTCCCTAGCACGAATAAAAATTTTGATCGTCCGATGTTTACGTGACAAACCGACTTCTGATAAAACGTCTCACAACATTTACTACAACTTCTGGGCAATATCTCTTCACATTTTACCTATTAACGGCAGCACGCCATACTCATAAAAATCCATCTGCCATGCATTCTACTGATCACTCAGATCATCTATGAAAAATCTATAAATGCTCTATGTGTCATATATTCCAAACTTACGCCACATACATCAATGAATTTAGTCTTACCTTTCAAAATCTTACGTAAAAGGGGGAAAAACTTTGGAATCTCAGAAGTTAGAATATTCTTAAAATAGTGGGACTAAACACAAATGAAAAGAGACGCCGTTTTTACGTTATTAAAGTTAAAGAGATACGGTACTTGGCGTTTTTGTTACGTTTCCTGTCGCACTGCTACTGGACTGAAAATACAAAAAGGAATGCATAAGCGGACACCCCCGAAATCTCTCGTTGGCAGTCACTTTAGTACTTTATCAAGAACATTTGAGAAAATAAGCGTTACATGTGTGCTCAATAAGATTGCCTAGCCGTGCGTGCAGTTATTGGTTGTTAAAACAGAAATGATGGTTACTTATTGATGCAACAATCACACATTTTCTCATATAAAACGTGGGTTTCACGATCTTGTGCCTTACTTTACAGAACTGCGACGCTCCATCTGGTTCCGACGCCCTTCACACATTTACCAGGATAAAATTAAAAATATGATCATTTATACAACCGCTGACTGCTGGAGTGCCTTTCGACAACACCTTCTTAAGCACTTCACATGTTTCCATGTTGGCAGAAAGCATAATACTGCTGCACTAGCATGTAAATATACACATTTCTCAAACACAAACAGCTGAATATTTCAGTTACACAATACGAAATCTAACCTTCTATTACGTACAGGTACTGCGGCAGGCGTGCTTATTTCCAGTACCCTAAACGTTCACCACATACACGACATAGTACATAAATCCGAATGCTTGTTGGATATTTTTATCATTATGACGGAACACGCCACCATTGCCCATCTTGGACAGAAAGTCATTCATGATCTCTTCATGATTCAACATAATTTAGCATATAAATCGGACTCTCATTTACACCTATTTCCCTCTCGTATGTGGCTCAGTCCTGATGATTCATGTCTGGGTTACGACTTCGAGTTTCAAACATTTCCATGTGTCCATTCTCTCACTCTCCTTATTCGCCTTGTACAAAATCTGGCTGACGGAATCTGTCATCAGTATTTCTCCTGCGATTTTGGAGTCTTACTGCTGTTTCACTAGATGGACTTTCCATTTTTGCTCTCGCACCCACTCAAATTTTCGTATTCCCTTCTTCGAAGAGCAAAATAACAAGACTGATATTGAATATTTATATATCTTAATAAGCCGTGTTGAAAATACTCTGGAAACATATTGTGCACAGCTTATTTTCCAAAATGGTGTTTCAGAAACCAGCTTTATTACACATGAATGTTTTGGCTTGAAAGCTTCTTTAATTCACGTTGTAACAAAAGTTTTAATCTTTCAAAATTAATTAGTGGTGGTGGGGTACTTCAGATTATTACAAAATTCGATTATACAGTTTTCAAGAACGTATTTTAGCGTTCAAAATAATATTTTAGATTTTAAATTTATTTTTTGAGGTTACCATTTCACATACGCGTATTTACTTAATTAAAAAATAATAAGTATCTCATTATAGTGATACGAAATCATTACAATAATGATGATCTGTAAATAAAAGCGTAGAACATAACATTTTCTTACGCCATGCACATGAAATGAACGACATTTCCTCGCATAATATATACGACAGAGAACACAATATAAAAAAAAGGAAAAAAAATCAGCATGGTGTCAAATTTCGTCTATGACCCTCTAAATATACTGACTTGCATTAGGCATAACTCAGCACATTGGTAAGTCTTGGCGAGGAGAACTGGCTATTTACTAGTGACTACAGCTTGAGTATACCGTTTCCCAAGTGAACATTGTCATCATAATCATTCAACAGAACTAGATCTGAAAATCTTTTCACAAACTTCTTCCAGCATGGAAAGCAGCCCACATCTCACAACTGTATCTGTGCTAACGAGCACTTTGAGATCACCAGGTGAACAATTTCCAGGCCCTGACATACATTCATCTAGCAAGGTTCTCTTGTACAGATTCCCATACATTATGGTCGCAGACTTTAAGAAGATGAACCTACTACCTTGTTCACTAAACACAACATCAAACCTACGTAATACGAACCCTTTATAGATTCCCGCAGGTGTGTGACGAAATTCACGCCCGTGACAGTTCGGAAGTTATGGTGTGTTCACATCACTCCTATAAAATGATCGTCAGCGAATGTTTCAACCTATGCTCAGAGATCTGGGTTTCACATGTAGGTAAGAAACGAGGCTTCCAGTTTCACCTACTTTCAGCGACACACAGCTACCTAATTTCAACTAATCTTGGAGAACAACATAGGTAGCACATCTGGTGGAAATTAGTAGCTGTAGTTGTAACATGTGGCAGTACTATCCACTGAATTACCACATTAACGTGCTCCACTATAGACTCAAAAACACAAAGACAAGGAAACTATGAGCTCCAAAGCTCCAAACAAATGTTTTACGAATACTGGTATCAGTAGAGACATCAGATGTTTCCACAGGATTTCTAAATAATTTCGGGCGAGTGCCGATGTGCTTCCCTCAACAACGGTGCTTGGGTGAAGGACGTAATAGCTGTAACCCCAGTAAAATGCGAAAGGAGTGCATTGATATAACTACTTGTTGATGTTCTTGCAATTCACATCAGACTGTTTACTGCTGAATTTGAAGTATGCACATGAAGTGAGAGCGCAGAACACTGATGATTTAACTCCATCAAACAGGACTTAGGTCCAGAAGTTAAAGTAAATCAACAGAGCAGTACTTCATTCGTTTGCAGAACACGCACCTTTAAGTGCTGTACAACCATTGGCGTTTTCTGCACAGTATAGAGGGAGCTATGTGACATGGAATTTACAATGGAACTTCAAATGAAAATGCTTAAACCTGGCAGTAAAAAGTTTCTGAATGTTATGGTTAAAATAATTTACTCGTCTTGCTTTATACTAAATGAACAACGACAAGTGTCATACGTTCATGGACGAAGATACATTGTTGCGCAGTACAACCAGTACTTAGAGTGTAGCTTGGAATAATACAATAATTTCATATAAATTGCGAAGGTTAATTGCAGTCTTTGGCAACTGTAATAAAAGTCTTATTAAGACCAGACGCGTGTCGTTTTATTTTGAAGCATCGTCAGTGGACACTGTAACTATACGTTTTTTTTTCCTCTTACCATTTTATTTGTTTCGATCACTAACAGTTCGCATACTTTACTTATTACTATAAACAGTTTTTATTCTTTCAGTTACCCGTGGATTTTTTGTTGTTTATTCCAATCTTCTTCGTCTTCCACATGATGTGTTGCGTATATGTTCTTGCATACAACACTTTCACTGCACTAAACAAATTTACACTTACATCTAGTGAAGTGTCACTGTCCTCTGTCACTGTGCGTGTTTTGTTTTGCTATTCCAGGACACGTTCACCTTTTGTTTACTTTGATGGTGGAGGACGCGTCTGCTATCGCTCTGCGATTGTTTATATTTTCCGATAGGAAGAGAGGTATTTCTGGCACGCTAAATTGAGATGCAGGCTGGTATTTTATTCTAGGAATGGTGTATCATTTTATTTATTTGTTATGTGAATGTGCACAGTGGCACAGGCAATCACTGCACCTAGTGGCAAGCCAACAACCATACTGTGATGTACTATCTATTCATCCGTCAACTGTGGCCGTGCACTGCGCACCTGTGTTCCGAACGCTGCAAATCGGGTGTTACGCAGAATTATGACAAACTGTCAGAAAGCAACGATATATTGGGTGCACTAAATTTAGGTCTAACAAGGAAGTGTCCAATTCGACATGTCAAAACCTGTACTGATTTTTTTTATGCAGGAAGAATACATAAAAAGAAACAGTCAAAATTTTAGCTGCTAAGAGTAACTGCAAGTATTTTTTTTTTAATGTTGGAAATTGGCAAATTCGTATGTCGCCACGTGGCTGGAAGAATATACGGCCCTGCTGTAGCTACGACAGATAGCACATGCGCAACAGTGTTGGTGCATAGCCTTGCTTGAAGGCAAATCGGTAACCAGATAACACGGCACAATGAGGTCGTGATTTTCAGCTTCCAGTTATAGTATAGTTTCTTGCTACAACTGTTCACAGTTACTATTTGCTTGATTTTGAAACTCACTTACTATCCATTATAATTGGTAGTTAGCTTTGCAGTATCATGAAATGTTAATAATAATTAGTTTTATTTGCAGTTTCTTCATAAAAATGACATACGTAGAAAGTGGCGCGCTATTAAATAATCTTCTTCTCATGAAGACTTCATTTGTATTATTTACTAGTTGATTTCTTGGTCGTTCATTCGAACGACATTTCGTTAGAAATTGTTGAAACGTTAGAAGAAACAGGAAATAACTGTCGATTCCGTGAAATTTGGTTTAAACCATTATTTTTGCCCTAATTATAATTCAGAACAAAAACACCGTACCTTCCTAGCCCGAGAAACACAAATATGGTAACAGGTTTCAGGCTCAAAGAAAAGGCTGTACATTTTTTGGTTGAACAAAGTTAATCAGTGTGCAAAGCCAGTTCCGCTTCATAAAACCTCAGTCAGTTGTATGTATAAATGGAACAAAGATTTACACAGAGTATGAAACACATGCCAAAATGAAACTTACAAAATTGTTGAAGAAAAACTATTCGAAAGATTTAGAACTGTTCGTGAGAGTCAGTGTACCATACCAAGGGAAATCTATATGACCGGGCCCTCTGATTTGCAGGTGTGATTAAAATTATTGATTTCCATGTTTCTTCGATCTTCATAACAGATTCAGGAAATTATACAGAAAAGGAAAAAAGAAAGTTACGAAATTTATATCAAGTAAACGTGCGGGGGAGATGTGGCGACCGGGTAATACTACAGAGAAATTCATAGCTGATATAAAGACGAAGCTTCTTGTTACCCCCCTACAATTCTTTGTATAAAGCCTATCAGTCAGGTTCGTGCAAGAACTGCGTGCAAATTTCACTTTATCATTCCGAGCGAAAGAAAGACAAAGAAGTCGATGAATCCTATCACATTATCGCATACAGCAATGCCAGTGATAAACGTTTCTGCAGCCTTATATCTGTCTTCAGGAACCAGAAAGCAAATAAGGACCACAGATTTTTTTTAAAAAAAAGACTGTTCAGTAGAAAAATCTAATAATCGACGTAGCAAGATCTGGGAAACTGAAAGGGAATTATTTTCAGTATTACATCCGAAACATCCTCTTGCCAACTACATTTCGTTGGACTCTTGGCCTACATTTAACAACACTTCCGTCTTTAGGAAGACTACGCAAAGATTCAGCTTCTCGATAAATAAATTTTTTGACACTGTAAATTGTTTTTCAGAAAACTTTCGAGCAATATAATTTCTGATGGCTCTTTGTCGTCTTAAATTTATCAGCAGAATAATATTGTTAAGCGTCAGTCATTTGTGCAATGTCAGTTTTCATTACCAGGTTTTACAAATTTGATAAAGTATGCCTGGTACGCAGCTCAATATGCTGAGCAATATCCATGACCATTTCTTTCCCCACCCCAGTTGTGTCTAAATAAAACTAGTAAATACTATGAGGTGCCTAACTGTATTGCTTTTACTTTCATCAGGTGTGCCTGACGTAAAGAAAACGTTTGTATTTGTAATTCACAGACACTTAATGTTTTTGTGAGGACTACTGGAAATAGTCAAGGAACGGTTTCAGTTGTAGTGAAATATACATTATTCAAAATTTAACATAAAATCTGTGCTACAGAAACTGTTACAAAATATTTCATGTGAACATGTTAAAGGTCCGATCGATGGAAGTCGCCTGTAATGTAAAGTCATACAGTGCCTTGATTTTCTTTCCCTGCTAGTCAATTCTGTAACAAATGTATTTTCTTTTGTTCTTTGTGGCCCACAGTGCAAAATATATCTTTTTATGACATGATTATTATGAATAATATTTTCGTAATTTTATATCATTTACGATGAGCCCATTTCGACATACTGCCACCATCAAGATCTCTGTAAATACATTAGTAGGCGATGGTCTTAATGTAATGGTCTGTAACTATGATCAGAAAAGCTACAGTACATCGTTAGGTGTTTTTACTTTAATGCAACATCGTTGCTGTCATGTCCTATCTTTTTTAGAATTATTACTTTCTCACAGGTGTAGACTGCAGATGTAGATCTGATTGCTTTCCATGAACGCTACTTTTCTGACAGCTTAGATGACAGTGTATCAGCAATATTATATGTTTACATAGTTACCTTTATAAATAAGTTGATGCATGAAATTCAGTTTTTTATTATGTTTCTAGGTTTGGTTCTACACTCATGCTTTTAAATTAAGGATAATTGCAGAGTGTGGTGCCAAACAACGTAGCAGTACACAAAACTGGCGCTAATAGCATAGGCGCATAGGGAACACACACGACAGAGATCTGTAAGTCCACGGTATTGGTGATAAGTTGAGAAAACTGCGCCGAAACACATGTGCTACAAAACGCCCCTGTTTCCTGCGCATGTACCCCGACATCAATATGGGATATGATCACCATGCACACGTACACAGGCTGCACAACGGGTTGGCATACTCTGGATCAGGTGGTCGAGCAGCTGCTGGGGTATAGCCTCCCATTCTTGCACCTGTGCCTGTCGGAATTCCTGAAGTGTCCTGCGGGTTTGAAGACGTGCAGCGATACGTCGACCGAGCGCATCGCAGACGCAGACGTGTTCGATGGGGTTTAGGTCTGGAGAACAGGCAGGCCACTCCATTCGCCTGATATCTTCTGTTTCAAGGTACTCCTCCACCATGGCAGCTTGGTGGAGCCGTGCGTTATCATGCATCAGGAAGAAGGTGCGACCCACTGCACCTCTGAAAAGGCGGACATACTGGTGCAAAATGACGTCCCGATACACCTGACCTGTTACAGTTCCTCTGTCAAAGACATGCAGGGGTTTACGTGCACCAATCATAATACCACTCCACGCCATCAAACCCCGACCTCCTTACAGGTCCCTTTCAAGGACTTTAAGGGGTTGGTGTCTGGTTCCTGGTTCATGCCAGATATAAACCCGGCGAGAATCACTGTTCAGACTATACCTGGGCTCGTCTGTGAACATAACCTGGCACCACTGTTTCAATGACCATGTACTGTGTTCTTGACACCAGGCTTTACGGGCTCTCCTGTGACCAGGGGTCAATGGAATACACCTTGCAGGTCTCTCGGCGAATAAATCATGTCTGTTCAGCCGTCTGTAGACTGTGTGTCTGGAGACAACTCTTCCAGTGGCTGCGGTAAGGTCCAGATCAAGGCTACGTGCAGTACTCCGTGGCTGTCGGCGGGCGCTTATGGTGAGATATCGGTCTTCTTGTGGTGTTGTACACTTTGGACGTCCCGTACTGTAGCGCCTGGACACGTTTCCTGTCTACTGGATGGTTGCCATTATCTTGAGATCACATTTTGTGGCACACGGAGGGCCCGTGTTATGAACTGCTGTTTGAGACGAGCCTCCAGTCGCCCTAGATTTCTACCCCTCGTAAAGTCATCAATATGTGTTCTTTGAGCCATTTTCAACACACAGTCACCATTAGCAAGTCTGAAGACGTCTGCACACTTACTTGCTGCACCGTACTCTGACATGCACCAACACACCTCTGCATATGTGGACTGCTGCCAGCGCCACCGTGCGACGAGCGCAGGCCAAATGCACCGCATGGTCCTACCCCGAGGTGTTTAAACACGCAAACCGCCCGCCAGAGCGTTGTTTCACCATGTATCAGCATTATCCTTCATTTATGAGCATGAGTGTAATTATGTTTTTGCCTGGAGTTTGCTTTAGTTTTATTTGCGATTTTTATTTTAATTTCTAATGTTTTTCGTAATTATTATGTTCTTATCTATGATTTATGTTGGTGTTCTGTCTTTGTTTTATGTGTTCAGGTTTTTATCTCTGTTACTGTGGATTGTATTATTTAGCGCCTCTGATTTATTACTTTAACTGATTTAGAATGTGAATGAAGTTCTCTTTGTACTTTTTGTTCTTTAGGTCGGTTTGTTCGTTCAATAAATTTGAATGGTTGTTGTAAGCATGCAAATATATTTCTATTTACTTAAGGATGTTCATGAATGTTGACTTCTGAGTAATATGGAGGATTTATAGGGCTCCATTTATAGATTCCATGTAGTGTTTTTCTGTTTGTTGATGTTGAACAAATGTTGTTTTCACTTTCTCTAGTGTGCTCCTTACATGTAATTTTGAAGTTTCTGCCGGTTTGTCCTATGTAGAACTTACGGCATGGACGAAGTTTTGTAAATGCCGGTGTTGTTGTGTATGGAAATTTTCGAGTTGCCTTCGTCAATTTTGTGTTTAAGGCTGTGTGTGTGTTTTGATATGCAAAGGCGATGTCGTTTTTGTTGAATGATTTGTTATTTTTGTAGGAGGTGTTTACTAGAAAAGTTGTGGTTGCGTATTTTGTTTTCCTCTTTTTAGTTGTGTGTATGTTTAGTGTTATTTCTTTATGTATATTGTGCCTTTATGGTTGTATTATACTGTAGTTTGCAGCACGAAGAACCACTTATAACAGTGGTTTGCCAGCCCTTCCTTGCCTGGAACTGCTGAATAACTACTCAAAATTTAGCTGACGATATGAACTACATGTCATTTAGAAAAATTAATGATTTGTGACATTTTTTTATGGTTTCAGTGCATAAAATTAGCGAGAGTACACTTTGGACTTCACGCTATACGGTGCTACCTTCTCTTGCCATGGCTGCGTCTGCTTATTCACCATATCTAGGCAGGATGGGCTGTACAAACCATTAGTAGTGGGACAAACTTCATATGGCCCCACGTTGCATTGTTGCCAAATTTATTAAAGATGGCGGCGATAGATGTGGCAACATCATAATGATGTCAATCCTATATAAAATGATCGTTAGTAAGAGAGAATAACAATTAGAAGGGAACAGATGAAAATGCTGCCTCAACGAAGAAAATGACTGTTTCTCTGGTTCCTCATGCTTCCATGTCAAGGTTTTCTCATTTTCTTGTTGCTGTCACATACTCGTTCCCGAGCTCAAGAATTCTTCCGCGCCAACCAGAAGAAATGCAAGTACTTCCTCAATTTCCCCACATTTTGGTGTATTTTCCCTCAATTTGTACGTATTTTCCGTCATTTTTCGTACCTTTATCGGTTTTATGTTACTTCCATCCACGCAATCGTCACGTCATGTCTCGTTGCGTGTTCTAAAATTGCTTGAAAATATATGGCTAATGGTTCAAATGGCTCTGAGCACTATGGGACTCAACTGCTGAGGTCATTAGTCCCCTAGAACTTAGAACTAGTTAAACCTAAGGACATCACAAACATCCATGCCCGAGGCAGGATTCGAACCTGCGACCGTAGCGGTCTTGCGGTTCCAGACTGCAGTGCCTTTAACCGCACGGCCACTTCGGCCGGCACTTGAAAATATAGTACAGCTGTCAACACCTAGTGTAAATGCACTATTTTTCTGGTCGGGCGGCATAGTATAGCACTGTTCTCGAAAGCATCCAGTCACTTTCGCTACTTGAGCCAGTGCGGACGGAAAACTTTTGACCATATGGGTACACAACTTGATACGAATGATGTTCAGACTGTGCGCTGCATAATTCTAGTTGTTAGTAGTTTTGGTGTCACGATTTGCCATTAGGCGCTTGCACTGGTAGGGCGACGTAGGACCGAAACACAAGCATCTGGGAGCGTTACAGTTGCAGACACTCAAAATGGGTCTGGGCAATGTGTGCAAGGTTTTACTCATAAAGTTGTTTTATAAATACCGTAACAACAGTGCTGCTGCTCTTCAAGGGTATCGACGCATTGAAGGAATAGGGAGAGGTCCTTCTTCCACATCGGGGTTGAAAAACGTGATTCGGAACTTCGAATTAAATGACGATTTGGGTATTGCTCCTGGGAGAGGCCAACGGCCATTTGCGTCACAAATTGTTGAAGTTACTGTAGTCATGGCTGAGAATGCTGGACGCAATGTGCTATTTTCAAGCAGTGCAAGTGCTGTGTCACGACACCTCAACATTCCATGGACCACCGTTGTTTCGGGCACCAGTAGCATGTTTCCAGTCTTTAGTGAATGCAGATGGTCGTTGCACTGAGCAACATTTGTTTGTAGCCTGGAACGCAAACATGATACGCAGTTACCAAATGATGCCGTTTTACGTGGAAATTAAAATGTGTTTCTTTCAACTGTTCTAACCGACGAACGCTTTGAAATGGGTGTGGTACGTTTAACAGATATCGACGAGGTAAATTCTTCAGGCTCACCTCTGTGTAAGACAGTGTCAAGGCTGTGAAGCCATTTCTCCTACGTGGGGACGACACTGTGATAACGGGGGGAATGCTGGGTAAATTCGGCAAGGAAGCATCTAAAAAAACCACCGATCATACCATATAAATTGGAGTAGGCTGACAAAATTTATTTTCTGGTGGAAAAACTGTCTGGAATATCGCAGTAGCTCGGTTATTCTTTTATGTACAGGATCAAGTTATGATAGATCTTATTTTAGTTTAGCCATTAGGTATATGTCATTAAATAAGAACAGAAACATTGTGTGGGGTAAAGATGCAATATAAATATGCCCACAGCAGAAGACATACGTACGAAAAGTGTGTGTGTGTATGGGTGTGTAAAAGCTTTTACAGTGTATCTTCTGGAATAGGAGGCAGTTTCATATCTAAATTGCCTCATCCTGAAAATGATACCGTAGGCTGCAAACTTCGGAAAACACGGTGACATCATCTATGATGGTATTATAATGCATTCTTTATCAATGAGCTGGATAGTGCATCCTTTTATTCAAGGAAGAAGAGGTAAATATAAGTCTGTTCAAAGGGGAGTTAATACATCAATCCATTTAGACTGTTACAGTAGTAGCCGTCGGAAGAGATTGCGGAAATACGAACTTAGACGCGTAAATTGCGGCCGATTAAGGTATCCGAAATAACCTCGAAATAACGCAAATTATTCACCCCTCCTTTCGACGCCAGTACTTAAACGCAAGTATAAACTGCAGGTTAGTAGGACTCTAACTTCGTCATACCATTTTTCAATCCAACGGTTTCACTCTTGAAGATTCATTCTTGTACGACCTTCTACGTGTTATTTAACACAATTCTG
The DNA here is from genome assembly GCF_021461395.2 of Schistocerca americana. Lineage (NCBI taxonomy): Eukaryota > Metazoa > Arthropoda > Insecta > Orthoptera > Acrididae > Schistocerca > Schistocerca americana. Next base: position 404,700,149 of record NC_060121.1, on the reverse strand, counting down.
TCCCTATAGTCTTCGCTTATTTTTCCCTGTATATCAAGCATCTATTCGCTACCTCTTCGGAAATCTACATTTCTGACAGTCGAATGTGCCGCAGACTCTTACTACCACTGCAGGAATGTGATAGGAAGATACCCGAAAAACGCTCATGTTAAAAAAAAAAAAAGAACCTGCAAGAAGGAATATCAAAAAATCTACCTCTTTCACCATTCGTTTCATGACAATACACATACCGCGACGTTTTTGGGTATTATTTATCGAAATACGTAAAGATTTCTTCTATAACGTCACAAGACACACATGGAAGAACTACTAATCTAACTTACAAGTTAAAGTGAACCTGCAGGTGAATGTCTTAAGCTATCGTTACAGTAGAAACTATCTGACGCCTCAGTGAAATAAGTTAGTACCTGTAGGGTGACGCCATAGAAATACCGTTACCCTGCTAAGTGATTTACTGTGTTACGTTACAGGTGAGTGAATAACGTGTTTCTAGATTTGTACTGGGGTGGCAGCAGGACAGCTGACGGAAAGCGCTTCTGGCTTACACAAGACCGTACTGATAACGTATACCAGAAATAGCTTGCTTCGTTTAAGGGATTTACTGTGTTGGAATGCCAGATGCGAATAATATCTTCTGAAGGGTGAACTTATGAAGCTTCATCTAAGAATAACATAAAATCTGTGTATCTAAGGGTATCACACACTGGATGGTATTGTTGACATACATCAGGTTTCTGAAAGTTAATCCACTGTGGTAGTCTAGTTGTACGTATGTTTCAGTGTTGTTGGGTACTCCTCACACATTTTGTATGGTAATTCAGTACCAATGTCTCGTTTGAGAGTTGAACATTGCAGTTATTTGTGCCGTCGTCGTTGGAGGTAGTGGAAATCCTGAGTCTGGAGTCAGTTCTGTGTGTCCTGTTCCAGTCTAAATGGTTCAACTGGCTCTGAGCACTATGGGACGTAACTTCTGAGGTCATCAGTCCCCTTGAACCTGCGGCCGTAGCGTCGCGCGGTTCCAGACTGTAGCGCCTAGAACCGCTCGGCCACCATGACCGGCTGTTCCAGTCTATCATGGACCTTCTATGGACCAATTCTGCATGCTCCTCCTATATATCAGACACCTCATCTGGTACTGGATTACGATTTTTAGTTTTTCTTCCTCTGTTATGAAACTCAGGAACTATGTATGTTGCCGTAATACTAGATACAGCGTCTCGAAGTGATTATAGTAGACTTGTGACCATATGCTTCTATTGTGACCTCGTTTAAGTCATTTAGTTATTATATTACGGATTACTAATGGCAACAGACGCCCTGTCGGTGGCAGGAGCAGGTGTGTGCTTAACTACAGATCTTAAATTACACTGTACAGAAGCAATCGGTAATAGCCAGCTGTTATATCACACGGTATTCTACTGGTTAAATATTCCTCTACACAAGATTCAGGAAGTTTCGGTTACGATCGTTTAGAATGTCTCAAACTCTTTCCATATGCTGCACACAAAGGGCAATATCATTTGGGCGTTTCAAATCACGCTTAAGTATTTCTTTCGGCCTTATTAAAGGTTCATCAGCTCAATATTCAAGTTTACTGGTGTGTACAACAACCGTTCTTGCGTCTATAATATAACTAGGTCCTTCCAAAGATAGAGGACGACTCCATCAACTGATTTCACCCATGTGGGACGAGTTTGCCTTCTCACAATACGCATCGCTGCTCGCTCATGTGTTTCCAAGAGACACATATCGAACCTCTCTATGGATATGTCCCTCTCATCTATACTCTTCTTCGGATAACAAACCTATAACACCAATGTTCGTCTAGTAGACGGCAAGCACGGTTTTTCCAAAAAGGTTGTTCCGTCACACTGCTTCTGCTACGCTACAAACTGTGACTGTAGAAAAGAGACTATATTGACTGTGATTGCTTTAGGTGGAATACAAACAGCTGGAAAACCTTTTTCAAAAATCAAATTACTTGATTTCCACACAAAATTTCAAAATAAAAAATTGAAACACCGAGATGCACTTATTATTAACATTAGAATCTGCCAAACGAAGAAATATATGGGGGGACGGGGTGGGAGGGGGGGGGGGGGGATGTAAACTACACACCACTTCTCAATCACATGTGGTATATTTGCATGGCATTGAGGGATTTCTCTAAGTCTGCACGCGCTATTGTTTCACACCACACCTCCTAACACTCACTATCATGACCTACTACAGTCGGACACTTGTAGGATTCATACCAATATTTATCAGAAAACGGTTTATAAATCCTATGGAAGTGTGTAAGCTTGCTAACAGAGGAGTCGTCAACCCAGGAGTCGATTATGAACATATTTAACATATCACACACACCTTCAAATTCCTCAACTGTCACTATTTCGAAGTCTGCTGGAAATCTCAGATGTCATATATATAAAGTAAAAACACTTAAAGTTGATGTGAGGAGTCAGCTAACAGCACCTTGAAAGGTAATGCTAGTACCTAACATGTAATCAGAAGTTACGCTTCAGAGAAGAGGTTGACTATGACTATCTGTTGGATGAAACTTTCGTTTTATGGCCGGTCAATACATATTCACAATAGTCGCTTTTGAGAATTATCTGCTTAACTCTTTATAAAAAGACTGTAATTACAAAGAAAAGAATGAAAGTCCGTAAATTCGTAGTGAACACAGTTTGCACTATATTGTGTACGATCATTTATTTTGAGATAGTTGTCTGGTGTTGTTTATCTTCCATCCTGATATTCACTTGCCTTTATCTAGCATCGTTCTACGAGAACTTCATAGTCCTTCTACAGATGCCCATTTAAACTTCTACAGCTTATCTGTTGTAGTGTTATAGCTATTGTCAGACATTTCATCTTTGGTTTCCTGTAACTCCTTACGATCATTCTACGACTGAACGCCCTTCTGTACAGAAGCATCATCACCGAACAATCTTGTAGTTCAGGTAAATCTTGTATGTGTATTTAGATGTGTCAGATTCGCCGTCTGGTAGAATGTACTGTGTTCTATTAGTTACATATCTCTGGACTAAAGGAGTAAAATGCTTCAGATACGATGCGTTCAGATTGCCTCAAACTCCTTCTGTATGGTGCACACAAAATGAGATGTTTCGGATCACACCATATGATTCTTTTCGGCTTTGCATAAAGTTTACTCGGTGTGAATTCGTTGTATTGATAAACTCTATGTGTGTTTGATTCTGACTGCATGTTAATCATCAGGACCTTTATATTCCCCATATACCTTCAAAATAGTCTGACCACGGCAGAATTTTATATTTTATACCCGCCGGTCTGCTTTTGTTGGCTGCGTGGTGCTATGCAGCGCTGCAGCTGTGTTGTGATGGGAAGCGGTGACGTAGATCTAAACTTAGGGCAACCAATATAGCGCTGATTTCTGATAGTCATAGCTATGCTTTCCGACAGATTTACAGTGGTCGGAACACAGGCGCGAAATACAGGACGCGGTTGATGGATGAATAGACAGTACGTCGCAATATGTATTTATTACACTACCACAATGAAACTGATAAGGAGTTTACAAAGTAAGGAGTGTGGTGCAAAGGAAACAAACATACGAACACCATGAGAACGAAGTCTTTCGCGACGTCTCTGATATGTAAAACATTCTCGGTTTTCTTGCAGCGTCAACTCGGGATAAAATCTCGAGCTTTCGACGATAGCGCCCATCGTCATCGTCAGTTGCTCTCGACGATGACGATGACATTCGAACACCGTCGCGTCGTAACCAAAAAGTTCAGTGAAGCGAACAACTGTCCATATTTGCAGAACATGAGACTATAAAATGGAAAGAATGTGTGGCAGTGGTGTTATAACTGTCCAGCGCTTAGTGAACGACGCATTACGGCTCGTCTTCGCAGAGTGAGCGCTGGTGACCTGTACCTTTACGGGCCTGTTCACCATATATGATCGCCTTAGATACTTTTTCTCTGGGGAAACCTGAAATTCGCTGTTTACAAGAACATACCGATGACAGCTGATGATATAAAACGACGTTTTACTACTGCCTTCGCTGAAATTTCTGTTGAAGTGACAGAACTTGTGCGTCTGACTTTACATAGAATCCTGAAAGCTAATAATGAAGTTGGTGGTCGACATTCTGCATAGTATCTTTGAAACACAATTCTTTTTCATTTTTAGGAATCCAAAACATTTGTTCATTCGCTTTTTTTTCTTAAGTTGGTGTTGACACAAGGAGCAGATAATTGCCGATGTCTACAATTTATAGTGTGTGGTCGCTCGTGGACTATTTACACCAGAAACCTGAAACATTCAGTTTACTCTGACTTCGTTTCACTAAGCTCACTGTTTTGGTAAAAATGGAACTTTTTAACGTAAATAAACATTCTAGTGGTCATTTAGATCTACGTGCGTCCTGAAATTTTATGCCTCTGGCTACCCTCCATTTCTGTGAAAACAGCACACAGATAGAACATTCTACTCGTATTTCAGAAATACTTGAGGTGAAAGATTCATGTGATTCGTGCATTATAACATCATATGGTAAATCTGATAAAGTGTAGTATTGCGCTAAAGAGAAGATAAAATATTCCAACTGAACATTCAAGGACGTATATACACCGAAGCGCCAAAGAAACTGGTATAGGAATGCGTATTCAAATACAGAGATATGTAAACAGGCAGAACACGACGCTGCGGTCGGCAACGCCTATATACGACAACAAGTGCCTGGCGCAGTTTTTAGATCGAGTACTGCTGCTATACTGGCAGGTTATCAAGATTTAAGTAAGTCTGAACGTCATGTTACAGTCGACTCACGAGTGATGGGATACAGCATCTGCGAGGTAGCGATGAAGTGGGAATTTTTCCGTACGAGCATTTCACAAGTGTACTGTGAATGTCAGGAATCCGGTAAAATATCGCTCCAGCCGGTAAAACATTCTGCAAGAACGGGACCAACGACGACTGAAGAGAATCGTTCACGTGACTAGAAGTGCAACCCGTCCGCAAACTGCTGCAGATTTCAGTGCTGGGCCATCAGCAAGTGTCAGGGTGCGAACCACTCAACGACACATCATCGATCAGGGCTTTTGGAGTCGAAGGCCCATTCGTGTACCCTTGATGATGGCACGTCACAAAACTTTACGCCTCGCCTGAGCCCGTCAACACCGACATTTTACTGTTCATGACTAGAAACATGTTGCTTGGTCGGACGAGTCTCGTTGCAAATTGTATCGAGCGGATGGACGTATACCAGTAAGGAGACAACCTAATGAATCCATGGACCCTGCATGTCAGCAGGAAGCTGTTCAAGCTGGTGGAAACTCTGCACTGGCGTGAGGCGTGTGCTGTTGGATTAATATGGGGCCCCTGACACGTCTAGATACGACTGTGACAGGGGACACGTACGTAAGCATCATGTCAATCACCTGCATCCATTCACATCCATTGCACATTCCGACGGAGTTGGGAAATTCCAGCTGAACAATGCGACACACCACACGCCCAGAATTGCTACACAGTGGCTCCAGAAACACTCTCCTGAGTTTAAACACTTCCACTGGCCACCAATCTCCCCAGACATGAACATTACTGAGCGCACCTGGGGTGCCTTGCAACGTGCTGTTATCCCCTCGTACTCTTACGGATTTATGGAGAGCTCTGCAGGATGCATGGTGTCAGTTCCCTCCAGGAGTACTTCAGACATTAGTCGAATCCATGCCACGTCGTGTTGGAGCACTTCTGCGTGCTCGCGGGGCCCTACACGATATTAGGCCGATGTACCAGTTTCTTTGGCTCTTCAGTGTATGTAGATAGTGTCGTTTCGAAACTGTTTAACACATATACCGTATTTTATCTTATTACTGTTCAAGACATTCTGATCTAATACAGTGCAGCGGATGTTCAGCCTCAATGCCATCGTAAGTTCTCGATAGCAGAAGTAAGGAAAGAAGTTTTTTCTGTGGACTCAAGCTCTAAAACGATGATAGTAAAAGTGAATTTGACAATTCTGTCATCTCTGTCACCAGCGATGTGAATTCGTTAAGCTATAGTTCGGAAGTCGTTTTCGACGTCCTGTGAGATCAGTACGAACAGCAGTATCCTGGAGGCTTCCGTTGAGTTTCGTCTCGGAACAAGAAGGACGTTTTTCCCGTCGACCTCGGTCCCCTGCGCTTCACTGTTGTCAAGTGTTAAAAGCTAACCAGCAGAGCAGGACGAAAAAACTGTTTGTCGACTGGTTTCAGCACCAGGTTCCGCCGCAGATGTTCACAGATCTCAGTAAGGGACTATTTCGAAATCAAGGTGACAACATCGAGTTGTTTTGTTGCCTTTGCTACAGAAAGTCGCTCCGTCGCGTACAGGAGAGAATGGCACTTCACAGGGATTGCTGCGCTTCGCGGAAAGCGAAACCACTTGTTCTCAGCATAAATGGAAAACAGGTTTGTGCAACTCCGCAACAGAATAGGGAGAACTGTCGGCAGAACGACAAGTGTAGAACGTTAGCACTGAGAAGGTCAGTTTCCGTCACAAATAATATTATGAATTGTTCTTGTAAGTATTTTATTATTTTCACCGTGAGTTAACACCTTGAAAAAAAAATCTCCCTGCGGATTACATAATGTTCTCCACTAGGCCAAGTATAGGAGGTCTCTGAAGGTAGGTGCATGCTAATAATCACTACATAAACTAGGTGTATGAGACATTCACAAACTCAATAAATGAGGAAACAGATTGTGAAAGCTATGGAGAACGATACAGAATAAAAAGACAATCTTCGCCTGCTGAAGCAGACAGGTGACATAAGAGGAAGCTATATTCAACAAAGGTCTGTTGCTAATAAATACTGACACAGAATTGAGAACGAAATCCTTCGAACATTACTTAGAGTTCAGCATTTGTGGAAACGATGTGCAAATTATGAAAGCTATTGGAACGAAGATGCTGGAAGCACTTGAAACGTGGTAGCATACATTGGCTTTAAAGGAAAGAAGTATACGTATGATTGCGGTCAAAGAAATAAAATAGTTAATTTGAGAAAAAAGTGTTAACCATGCAGTCTGTGCAACAATAAAACTTGCAGTGCCTTTTATAACATCGTAAATCATAGTGCAGGTGGAGACCTATGTCAGTGCCACTAAAGAGATCCGCTGATTAGTTTCACATCACTACGTTAAAATGAACACTATTAGTGGCTCGATTCACTACAAGTTTAGCTCTTGCATAGCGAAAGAATGGGCGGGTGTTAAACGACTAAACTGCTTTGAACATTCAAATAAAGATTGGTGGGACGTAAGTGTTTACTAAGCCAATACTTATTCTCATTAAGGTTCGTGATACTGGTTTCAGTACACACATAACTGCATTAAATGACAAAGGGCATTTCTATTTCACAGTATTTATCGTATCACACGTGAATGTTGCGTTAATATTGTAACCACTATTACACTGTGTCTGTTTTGCTTTATAAATTCTCTGTACTAAGCTAGATATAAGCAACAGTCTCCATTCACCATCATCCTCTTCATCATCAATCATTATCATCGTCATTATCTGACACTTGTCATCCACTGTATCGCACAGGCGTCCTCTGAAGTTTTCCATACATTACAATATTCAGCTATACGCATTCAGATTTATTCCTGCAAGTTCTCTAACGTCATCTACGTACTTTGCCAGATCGTTTAGCCGCCAGGAACTTCCTTGTTCCGTCTTATCTCCTAACTGTATGTACCACTCAACCCCATTTAATCCCCAGTTAATTTTCATTTCTGCCATGATTACGTCTATCATTTCAGTCTGCTCCCCCATCCATTTGTTTCGTTCCTGTCTCTCCTAGAAATTCCCAAGACGCATATGAGTCAACCCGAATTTTTGTATGGTTTCCCCAATGGTCGCCATAAGTGAATACTCGTAATTCACACCGATTGGAAGCTCTCCTTTTCTGTCACATCCGAAATTAAATCTTGCTAATTGTGTTTGGTTTACGCAAGGCATCTTCTATATATTTCTTTTGTGGCCCATTCAATGGATTTCTCCTACCCCCTTCATACATAATCCCTCCAACCTGTTCTATGATTTCATTTTTCTTTATACTGATTTCTTTTTGATATGTTCGTTATACAGTGTTATGTTCTTAAGCTATGTGGGTATTGAGAAGAATGCTCGAAATAAAATAAACAGACGTATTTAAGAATGAAGAATTAATAAAGAAAATAGGGAAAAAAGGTAATTATTGGGAGTGATCAGACACAAAAATAAGTTTTGGCAGGAACATATAGTGCACAGAAAGTGCCTATAACAATGAATTGTAGAGGGAAAAGTGGAAGTGACGAGAGGAAGAGGTAGGAAGAGAGTTTTAATTACGGACTAATTAGAAATGAACGAACATAGAAACAGATAAAGGGAGATGCTCAGAGCAGGACGTCATGGAGAGTCTCCAGTTGAAACCTGTCATAAAACAGATATATCGAAGAAAGAGGAAGAAGGAGACATCTTAGCCCTACTTTCAGACTTGCTTTATAAATTCATTCATTTAGTGCTTGTCTGCATTCATGTCAGACTGGATTGTGGCACCAAAAAATGAGTTGGTTCACGTTTGCACCACTGAGACATATTCCTTCCTTTTCTTAATTTATGAATCTGAAAATTTCGTCCGTGATAGGTGAGAATAGTTTTGATACCTTGGAATGAGCTTACATGACCCTTTTTTTTCAATTTCGAATATCTCACTGTCTTGATTGAGTCTCAATGAACCTACTGCATTAATATATTTGATATATATTCCTCTCTATACGAACACGGGCTGTAAATATTGACTGGACCATGGCTGTGTCAGTATACGCTTGGACTCAACGTTCATTGAGGCTCAGTACTCCTCTAGCACGAGCCTCAATGAAATTCTGACTCCCAGCATATTTTGACGCAGCCATAGGCCAAACAATATTTGTAGGCTGTATATTATGAACAGACGGGCAAAACCGGAATTTCAACTAAATAATTTCGTGAACATTGAGCGCAATAAAAAAGTAATGTGCTCACTGGTCTTCTCAACCAACAACACGACAAATGTGCACACCAACACAGACTGGATTGAGGCCTTGTTTCCTAAGGGCTGTTCGGACAAATTTTATTGAAACTGACTCTAACGCTTTTCCAAAACGATTCCCCTTGTGAACTACTTATTCTGGCCTAGCCGTTAAACATTAAGAGTTCTTAGTGCATTGTTTTGCAATAAAAAGAATGTTTAGTACTTTCTATAAACGATATATTATTACTTATCCGATTAATATCATTGCTGTCGTTTGTAGCAAATTATCAGACAGTTTCCTCAGATTTTTCGAGTTCTCTGCTAAAATCATATGTATCATACTTGTCAAATACTTCGGAATCAAATAATGAGCTGAATCTTCAGTTTAGGTACAACAAATAAGACGTTATGACTCCTGAAATTTTCCCGCCGTATTTCTGCTTCCAGTAATTTTCGGCTGCAAACCTGAAAATTACTGGAAAAAATATAACATTAATTTACCCATTTCTCTGGATGTTGAGCTTCATGGCTGTGGATTATGTCATTTTAAGAAATAGAGCAATCAGTCATTTTTTCACATATTCTATTTTACGTCATTACGCATTTTGAGCTTTCACTCATCTTTAATTGGCATAATACATATTTAATCTCCAGCCAGTACATCGCTAAGAACATCAACTTCAATTTGGATGCTGCAGCTACGCTGTGCAAATTAACAATTTATTTGACTATTACTCTTCGCGAATTGTATATTTACCATATATTGCTTGTTATATGTACTTATATTCTGATTGTTGGAGTTCCTAGTTCTCGCAGTTATGGTCATGGCACAAACCATTTTTCTTTGCACACTGCACAAAGACAGGGCAGTATTCGCCATGTTGTCGACCAACATGTTTGTTTAAATTGGAATAATATGTCTACGGTCAGAGGAACTTTTGCTACGAGGTCCAGAAACCATTTCTGAAGACAGTTTTGTGCTTGAATTATATATTTTTTATTTAAGCTTCTGTGCGACTGAACACTGATACTGCTTAGTATGAATGTACTGAGTGCCGTGTATGGTTACTTAGTAAGTGCAGTACCGACGGGTTATATACTGAATTTTACAAAAAACATAGTACATTTCACACAAAAGATATAAAGTTACGTATTGTACCTACGCATGTAATAAATTTTACGAACTGGAGCGACATTTAAAACGAATAAAAGTAGAAAAGCTGACTTAAATGACGCAGAGCTACTATATACATTGGATGGCTTACACTGGAGTGACAAGGGAAATAAGTTTATTTATTATGAGTATTATTCTGTATGATTGTACTTAGCGTTTGGTTGTGTGAGTATATTTTGGTAGTTATTTAAAAACTTTTTGTTGGATAACTCTGTTTGATCATTTGCCGTATCATTTGGGGATGCATATTTACGAGAATAAATTTCAGTTCTTTCTTTTACCTTTGTTGGCCAGGTGAAGCATTTCTAGATTGTGTTCTTTGTTTGTCACATGTTGTTCACCTTCTGCAATAGGTAAGGCAAATTTGGATCTAAGTTTGTTAAACAAAGAGCATCCATGTGTTCACGGAAACGTATACTGAAATTTCATACTCTTTGGTCAATGTATATCTCGGGCCTTGAATTACAGCTTAGTTTCTACAGAGCTATTACAAATGATTGAAGCGATTTCATAAATTCACTGTAGCTTCATTCATTGACATATGGTCACGACACACTACAGATACGTAGAAAAACTCATAAAGTTTTGTTCGGTTGAAGCTGCACTTCAGGTTTCTGCCGCCAGAGCACTCGAGAGCGCAGTGAGACAAAATGGCGACAGGAGCCGAGAAAGCGTATATCGTGCTTGAAATGCACTCACATCAGTCAGTCATAACAGTGCAACGACATTTCAGGACGAAGTTCAATAAAGATCCACCAACTGCTAACTCCATTCGGCGATGGTATGCGCAGTTTAAACCTTCTGGATGCCTCTGTAAGGGGAAATCAACGGGTCGGCCTGCAGTGAGCGAAGAAACGGTTGAAAGCGTGCGGGCAAGTTTCACGCGTAGCCGCCGGAAGTCGACGAATAAAGCAAACAGGGAGCTAAACGTACCACAGCTGACGGTTTGGAAAATCTTACGGAAAAGGCTAAAGCAGAAGCCTTACCGTTTACAATTGCTACAAGCCCTGACACCCGATGACAAAGTCAAACGCTTTGAATTTTCGGCGCGGTTGCAACAGCTCATGGAAGAGGATGCGTTCAGTGCGAAACTTGTTTTCAGTGATGAAGCAACATTTTTTCTTAATGGTGAAGTGAACTGACACAATGTGCGAATCTGGGCGGTAGAGAATCCTCACGCATTCGTGCAGCAAATTCGCAATTCACCAAAAGTTAACGTGTTTTGTGCAATCTCACGGTTTAAAGTTTACGGCCCCTTTTTCTTCTGCGAAAAAAACGTTACAGGACACGTGTATCTGGACATGCTGGAAAATTGGCTCATGCCATAACTGGAGACCGACAGCGCCGACTTCATCTTTCAACAGGATGGTGCTCCACCGCACTTCCATCATGATGTTTGGCATTTCTTAAACAGGAGATTGGAAAACCGATGGATCGGTCGTGGTGGAGATCATGATCAGCAATTCATGTCATGGCCTCCACGCTCTCCTGACTTAACCCCATGCGATTTCTTTCTGTGGGGTTATGTGAAAGATTCAGTGTTTAAACCTCCTCTACCAAGAAACGTGCCAGAACTGCGAGCTAGCATCAACGATGCTTTCGAACTCATTGATGGGGACATGCTGCGCCGAGTGTGGGAGGAACTTGATTATCGGCTTGATGCCTGCCGAATCACTAAAGGGGCACATATCGAACATTTGTGAATTCCTAAAGAAACTTTTTGAGTTTTTGTATGTGTGTGCAATGCATTGTGAAAATATCTCAAATAATAAAGCTATTGTAGAGCTGTGAAATCGCTTCAATCATTTGTAATAACCCTGTATATTCCTGATCGATTGTATGGCTTGCTAGCCTATTATTTTTAATGTTATGGAAGGCTTTGTCCTTTATTTTGCTATTTATGTAAAAGATGATTCTCATACTTGATTGTTGGAAAGGGTTTGCTACTTTATATGATAGTTTTTCTAGAACTGACAGTCTTACATATTTTGCTATGAGCTACGATGTGGAGCTGTTTAGTGCTGGCTTGTCTTCGTGTTTGGTTATGCGGGAATTTATTTTAATATTTAGCACATCTATAAATTGTGGACTGTAGCCATTACTATAAACAGTTGTTTTAATGGCGTTTAGCTCATCAGTTTGGTCAGTTGTTTCTTGTAAGATTTTGTGCATTCTGTTGAGCGTTGCTCAGTGTGAAGCCATCTTGTACTTATCTGGATGGCGTGAGGTTCTTAGGTTGTGGTATCTGTGTATTTTGGTTTACTGAATACTTGAAGCTTTTTGTTTGTTGTTGGAGCTACTTATGGAGAGGTCTAGGAAATTTAAACTATGGTCTGGTTGTTGTTCAACAGTGAAGATGATATCGTGACGCATTTTATTCGTTTCTTTTCAAGATCCTTAATTTCTTCTTCCCAATTTCTATCTGCATCAGTAAATTGTAAAGTGAACATAATATTATAACAGATAAACGTGGCAATTGTTATACATTTCTCTGTTCGTTCACAACTAACAAATGACCCATAGAGTTACTCCCATCTCTAAAGCGAGCTTGTTTCCTAGGTAGACCGAAATTCATATTTTCTAGATGGTCAGTGATAACTGTAATGAATATCTTAATTATTAAAAACGGGTGATAAGTCTGAATACTTTTTTATGTCTTGCTTACATCTTTCTGAAGTTGAACAGCGACAGCATTTTTTTCTTTTTTGGATAACTGAAGCGTGCTCGTGAATGAGGCTGTATGGTACATTTCAGCGGATGTTGGGATTTTGGTAGAGTAATACTATTTACCACATCGTCTAACGCTAGTGTAACGTAACCTCGTGATATCCATCCGGGTGCAACACTGCAAGCCATCAGAGCGAGGTGTTTTTCATGTTGTCATCCTAACTCTGCATACCGTAAACATGGCTGACACCACCAACGTGTCAATCCTTATAACAGAAAAAGGCGTAAAGAAGGTACGAGAAAGGTAAATTAACGCCGATCAAGGGAAAGACGTTAAAAAAGAACGGACACCATGTCAGTGGTTTGAAACAAATATCAAGAAAAGGAAATTTGTCACAGGCAAATAGCTTCCAACACAGGCTAGTGGGAAACGCTGTCTACGAGTTTTGTAGTGTTGCTGTTGGAATGGGAAATTTGCTCAGTACGATATACTGATACTTTACAGCTTCTAAGGATCATAGTTTATCACAAAAGACAGGCATGTGAGCCACTAACTCGAATATAACTGTAATGGGGAACTATAATAAAACAGGCATCAATCAAGCGAATGTTTCACGTTTGTAATGGCACGTATACGCTGACGGGAAAAAACTACAACACCAAAAAATAATTAATGCTGAGCAATGAAATTGCGGAAATACATTTCTCCAACTAACATATTTGAGTGATTAACATTGCAAGGTCACAGTTTAATGAAACCGTGAAATAAGCCATGGCAAATGTAAAATGCTGGTATACTAACAACAGGTGTAACCGCCTGGATGTTTAAATGCAAGCATGCAAACCTGCATGCGTTGTATTGTACAGGGGCCGGATGTCAGTTTGTGCGATGGAATTCCATGCCTGCTGCACTTGGTCGGTCAATAAACAGACGGTTAATGCTGTTTGTGGATGACGCTGGAGTTGTCATCCGATGATGTCCCATATGTACTCGATTGGAGACAGATCTGGTGATCTATCGGGCCAAGGGAACATGTCGACAGTCTGTAGAGCATATTGGGTTGCAACAGCTGTAAGTGGGCGAGCGTAACCTTTGGAAAACACGTCCTGGAATGCTGTCCGTGAACGGCAGCTCAACGGGTCGAATCACCAGACATATGTACAAATTTGCAGTCAGGGTACGTCGGATAACCACGAGAGTGCTCCTGCTGTCATACGAAATCACACACTAGACTGCTACTCCAGGTGCGTGTCTGTTATGGCTAGTACGCAGATAGGCTGGGCGCAGGCCCTCGGCTGGTCTCTTTCTAACCAACAAACGGCCATTACTGGTATCGATGTGGAACCAGCTTCCATCAGAAAACACAAGATGCACGCATCCTGACCTCCAATGAGCTATCGCTTGACAGCACTGAAGTCGCAAATGGCGGGAAGACATGCCTTACGGCTTTTACCTCGGAGCTATTTTCGAAGTAACCGAAAGCGTGCGCACGAATAAGCTGTATGGCACATTTTGACATTTTGTAGAATCGCGCGGATTAATGTTTTATACGGCAATCTGCATCGCCTGCTGTAATAGCTGACCTGTTTACCGTCCGAGAGCAGCTCTAGACAGCGAGGAGAGTGACGCAGTTTTAGCATCTCTGAGACAACAGTCCTGTATGTTACAAGAATGCCGGTCGGAGTGGCCGAGCAGTTCTAGGCGCTGCAGTCTGGAACCGCGCGACCGCTCCGGTCGCAGGTTCGAATCCTGCCTCGGGCATGGATGTGTTGTGATGTCCTTAGGTTAGTTAGGTTTAAGTAGTTCTAAATTCTAGAGGACTGATGACCTCAGATGTTAAAACCCATGGTGCTCAGAGCCATTTGAACCATTTTTTTTTTTTTTTAACGACGATGTCTCGGTTTTGTAAAAGGCGTATGTCTGTAAAGAAGCATCTGTGTCCCGATCAGCGGCGTTTGTGCCCTGAAGAGTGCATGGTGCTAACGACATACGTTATGTGGGGTGGGTTGGGTTCTTTGGGGAAGGAGACCAGACATCGAGGTCACCGGTCTTGTTGTGGACTGGCAAGACAGCCAATCCACTATGACAGGTAGCCGAAAGGCACGCGTTTAAGCTCACGCAGGATGGCGTGAGGTCTGGAACAGGACAAGGTCTTTATAGTAGCAAAAATAGTACGTAGCTTCTGGAATACTTAACTTTAATCCGTAATTGGTGAACATCGGTCTGACGGTACATGCATCACAAGATAAATAGCAATTGATAATGGCGCCTTGCTAGGTCGTAGCAAATGACGTAGCTGAAGGCTATGCTAACTATCGTCTCGGCAAATGAGAGCGTATTTTGTCAGTGAACCATCGCTAGCAAAGCCGGCTGTATAACTGGGGCGAGTGCTAGGACGTCTCTCTAGACCTGCCGTGTGGCGGCGCTCGGTCTGCAATCACTGATAGTGGCGACACGCGGGTCCGATGTATACTAACGGACCGCGGCCGATTTAAAGGCTACCACCTAGCAAGTGTGGTGTCTGGCGGTGACACCACAGGTCTCATCGGATATGGGAAGGACGGCGAAGGAAGTCGGCCGTACCCTTTCAAAGGAACCATCCCTGCATTTGCCTGGAGAGATTTAGGGAAATCACGGAATACCTAAATCAGGATGACCGGACGCCGGACTGAACCGTCGCCCTCCCGAATGCGAGTCCAGTGTCTATATACGTTATGTGTATCTTCTGGAAACATTACAGCAAAAATATGAAATAAGAATAAAATTAACTACGGTTCTTTCGGTATCATCGACAAAAAATATAATACACCCTCTGAGCACTCCTGTATTATTAAAAACCAATGCAAATTATGATAATTCAATTGAATAAGTAGTAATATTAACTTGGTTCAAATGGCTCTGAGCACTATAGGACTTAACTTCTGAGGTCATCAATCCCCTAGAACTTAGAACTTCTTAAACCTAACTACACACATCCATGCCCGAGGCAGGATTCGAACCTGTGACCGAAACGATCGCGCGGTTCTAGGCGCTTCAGTCTGAAGCTCCTAGAACCGCTCGGCCATTTTGGCAGGCTGGGACTTAACATCTGAGGTCATCAGTCCCATAGAACTTAGAACTACTTAAACCTAACTAACCTAAGTACATCACACACATCCATGCCCGAGGCAGGATTCGAACCTGCAACCGTAGCAGTCGCGCTGTTCCGGGCTGAAGCGCCTAAAACCGCTCGGCCACCGCGGCCGGCGTAACATTAACTGCATGATTCAGGATCACGTCTGCAATGAAGAAGTGTGTTCAAAAGAAGGATGGAAGGACATAAACCTAGAAATTAATTTCAGGCTGTGTGAATAATATCATGCTTTGATGCACGACGAGCAGTCCACTTACCTGATGAACTCTATGGATTAGGCGTGCCAGCCAGACAATAGGAAGGAAAGACAGGCGATACTTCATGGAAACAGTCTGCTTTCAAAAACAAAATCCATTCAAAAGAAGCGTGTCAAAAAAGTTTGCCTGACATATTCTGCGACACCCAGCAACGAGTACAGACTCTTCAACGTAAAGTGCAAGGTGGAATGACCACTCCTAAACGCGGTCCAGGAAAACATTTTAGCAGGCCACATGCCATATCGAATAAGTACAGGGTTCTGATTCAGGAACAAATTTCGAGTTTCCTGAATCAGAAGACCCATTACAGCTGTAATAAATCCTCATAAGAATGTCTGTACGCCGACCTCAACCTCTCCATAACGTATCGATTGTTTATGGCCTCAGCTTCATGCAAAATAGAAATATACAGCATCTAATTTGAGATTCAGTTGCGTCATCAAAAAGCAGACCAAGCACTCAATGTGCTAACAAACGGTACGGAAATGGTTAAAAGGAACAACAATATATGTGTTCACCTACAATAGGTTTTGCTTTGTCCTACATTGACGCATTCCACAGTATTCTGCCAGAGACAGCTGTCGTCGTATAATTTCGTGGTTCATGGACGCTGGTGCTGGAAGCAACATAATAAATTTGTGGAATGAATCCGCTGCAAGGATAGGCTCTCCCAAAATAGATTACTGTCTGCTTAAACTTGTGGCGCTTGAAGAAGGTATGGAACGCAAACTGATTTTATGGTCTGACCGCTGTGTTGGACAGAACAATAACTGAAGAGTTTTTATACTTTCTGTATAGTCAGCTGCAACCACCTTACCGAAATATATCAAAAGTTTTTTATGTTCGATTCAAGGTTTCCTGCCTTGTGACAGGAACTTCGCAATGACCGAGAAATGAAAGTAAGTGTCAAAAGTTATCGTTCCTTTACAATGGAAGCATGTCATTGTTTAGGCCTTTGTCGATCCTTTAAAACTAACCATTCAGGAGATGATGATCGAAGATTTCAAGGACGTAGGTACCACTGAATTGATTTCCAAAACGCCACCTCCCTCGAAAATTACTGGTGTGCTCCTCGAGACATAAGCGTATGTCGTGATCACAACGTGCTTCATCAATGGAAAAGACATTGTACTGTGTATTGTGAACATAAAGTAAAAAAATCTCCATTGTCTTCTGGTTTTCGGCTGCTCTGTAATGCGGCACTGAAACTTCATGAGGAGAATAAAAGAGATCTATTGGACATGACGAAATTCATGGAGCCAAAATGCAGGCAGTTTTACTAAAACCTCCAGTCTGACAACTGAATTTAATGCACAGATTCACGCTTTAACTTGATACCAAACTCATGTTCTATTACCTTTTTAAGGTAATCAACTTACAATAAATATTAATTTTTATCTTGTTATAATTTTGTTAGTTACATCTTTTGGATTCTAGGCAACTTTATCATTACAGCAGAATACAGTGTGATCTGAGATAGTTTTGTATATCCGTTGCTATACGGCGTTTTATGAAAATCACTGGCTGTGCTGTGTGCAGTCTGTGGCAGGGTGGCATTGTTGTAATATTCGCTATTGTTGTGTTCGGCAGTTGGCTGTTAACAGCGCATAGCGTTGCGCAGTTGGAGGTGAGCCGCCAGCAGTGGTGGATGTGGGGAAGTGAGATGGCAGATTTTTGAGAGCGGATGATCTGGACGTGTGCCCATCAGAAACAGTACATTTGTAAGAATGGATTTCATGAACTGCTATATATATTATGACTTTTGAACACTATCAAGGTAAATACATTGTTTGTTCTCTATCAAAATCTTTCATTTGCTAACTGTGCCTATCAGTAGTTAGTGCCTTCAGTGGTTTGAATCTTTTATTTAGTTGGCAGTAGTGGCGCTCGCTGTATTGCAGTAGTTCGAGTAACGAAGATTTTTGTGAGATAAGTGATTTGTGAAAGATATAGGTTAATGTTAGTCAGGGCCATACTTTTGTAGGGATTATTGAAAGTCAGATTGCGTTTCGCTAAAAATATTGTGTGTCAGTTTAAGCACAGTCATGTATAATTTTTCTAATGGGATGTTTCAGTTTTTCGATTTTAATACTTACTTATTTTCAAAATAAACTACATTAAGAGCAGTTTTGAAGAGCACAATCAAATATTTTCAACAGTCTGTAGGCGAAAACAATACATATCTGCTGTTTCATTATTATTTTGAAATAATTCTTTCGAATTAACAGTTCTTGTCGATTTCCTAAAAAGTGCGAAATGTGGCGTACAGCATTATTCGTGCACAGGCTTACTTATTTTATTTTGTAACAGTTCTTTGTATCGCTGTGGTGCCAACTACTGTCCATATAGCAGCTGCAGTACGACGCGCCAGAGCCATATGCCGAAACTGTCGGTCTTCCCTCCCGATAGTGTCACTTGGCCGTCCAGAACCCTGTCTTCTTGAGATCGTACATTCACGTGACCTCTGCTGCCAGCAAACATGTACACTCCTGCCAAGTCTTTCTTCACTATGGCAGATGGAACATCCAACTTCTCGTAGTCGTGTTGCACGACCTCGTTCAAACTCAGTTGGTTGCTGATAATGGCGCCTCTGTCGCCTTAAAAGCATTCTTGTTTAACATCAACTCACTACCTCCAATATCATAGCTAACTAACGCTCACGACCGTTACAGCGCGTATTTAAAGCAAACCTCATTTGCATCCTCCGTGATGCTACTAGCGCCACTCATCTGCGACTGGAGGGAAATCTGAATAGACATTATCTTTCAGATTTAGAAACACGCCCACCAACTTTCGTTTATGGCACACAACTTCGTCTTGGTGTTCTGATTGACCCCTCAATGTATTAAGTAACTTTAACTTCTCCGTGTGCATAGTGGCGAATGCTTAAAAAGGAACGAAGTAACTTACAGCAGTATCGAAAACTCGGGTGCAAATCTTATTTCACTTAAGATTTCATTATCGTGTCTGTTATTCTGCGAACACGTTACAAGTGTTACGCATTGCGTTAATAAGGTTGTAATGAATGACTTACTGACAATCATATTACAATATCGAACACCTGATATGGAATGACATCCTACACCTAGGGCTGTTCATCCATATTCAACATAAGAAACAAATTTGTTAGAGAAAAAAAGACATTCAAAATTCATTATTAATACCAGTTCTACTGTTTTATACCAAGAATATGCACAAGTCACAAAAAAGGTTTTAAGGAATTACTTTGTCATTCCTCGACTTGCGCCATAGGGTGGTGGGGTTTCGGGTTCCACTGGATAGGTCAGGAGTCCACTACACGCAACAAGCGGCTACACGGGTAGCAGGGGTTGTGTGGCGTGGGCTGGGCGGTTTTTTTTAGGTTAGATGGCCTTGGGCAAGTACAGAAAGGGCAACAGCCTCAACGGGTGCGGGGCAAAGCCAGGACATGCGGGGACCAAGCAGCATTCGGCATTGTAATTGTAAACTGTCGAAGCTGCGTTGGTAAAGTACCGGAACTTCAAGTGCTGATAGAGAGCACCGAAGCTGAAATCGTTATAGGTACAGAAAGCTGGCTGAAGCCAGAGATAAATTCAGCCGAAATTTTTACAGAGGTACAGACGGTGTTTAGAAAGGATAGATTGCATGCAACCGGTGGTGGAGTGTTCGTCGCTGTTAGTAGTAGTTTATCCTGTAGTGAAGTAGAAGTGGATAGTTCTTGTGAATTATTATGGGTGGAGGTTACACTCAACAACCGAGCTAGGTTAATAATTGGCTCCTTTTACCGACCTCCCGACTCAGCAGCACTAGTGGCAGAACAACTGAGAGAAAATTTGGAATACATTTCACATAAATTTTCTCAGCATGTTATAGTCTTAGGTGGAGATTTCAATTTACCAGATATAGACTGGGACACTCAGATGTTTAGGACGGGTGGTAGGGACAGAGCATCGAGTGACAATATACTGAGTGCACCATCCGAAAATTACCTCGAGCAATTAAACAGAGAACCGACTCGTGGAGATAACATCTTGGACCTACTGATAACAAACAGACCCGAACTTTTCGACTATGTATGTGCAGAACAGGGAATCAGTGATCATAAGGCCGTTGCAGCATCCCTGAATATGGAAGTTAATAGGAATATAAAAAAAGGGAGGAAGGTTTATCTGTTTAGCAAGAGTAATAGAAGGCAGATTTCAGACTACCTAACAGATCAAAACGAAAATTTCTGTTCCGACACTGACAATGTTGAGTGTTTATGGAAAAAGTTCAAGGCGATCGTAAAATGCGTTTTAGACAGGTACGTGCCGAGTAAAACTGTGAGGGACGGGAAAAACCCACCGTGGTACAACAACAAAGTTAGGAAACTACTGCCAAAGCAAAGAGAGCTCCACTCCAAGTTTAAACGCAGCCAAAACCTCTCAGACAAACAGAAGCTAAACGATGTCAAAGTTAGCGTGAGGAGGGCTATGCGTGAAGCGTTCAGTGAATTCGAAAGTAAAATTCTATGTACCGACTTGACAGAAAATCCTAGAAAGTTCTGGTCTTACGTTAAATCAGTAAGTGGCTCGAAACAGCATATCCAGACACTACGGGATGATGATGGCATTGAAACAGAGGATGACACGCGTAAAGCTGAAATACTAAACACCTTTTTCCAAAGCTGTTTCACAGAGGAAGACCGCACTGCAGTTCCTTCTCTAAATCCTCGCACAAACGAAAAAACCCAGCGAGGTGGCGCAGTGGTTAGACACTGGACTCGCATTCGGAAGGACGACGGTTCAATCCCGCGTCCGGCCATCCTGATTTAGGTTTTCCGTGTTTTCCCTAAATCACTTCAGGCAAATGCCGGGATGGTTACTCTGAAAGGGCACGGCCGACTTCCTTCCCCATCCTTCCCTAATCTGATGAGACCGATGACCATGCTGTCTGGTCTCCTTCCCCAACCCAACCAACCAACAAACGAAAAAATGGCTGACATCGAAATAAGTGTCCAAGGAATAGAAAAGCAACTGGAATCACTCAACAGAGGAAAGTCCACTGGACCTGACGGGATACCAATTCGATTCTGCACAGAGTACGCGATAGAACTTGCCCCCCTTGTAACAGCCGTGTACCGCAAGTCTCTAGAAGAACGGAAGGTTCCAAATGATTGGAAAAGAGCACAAGTAGTCCCAGTCTTCAAGAAGGGTCGTCGAGCAGATGCGCAAAACTATAGGCCTATATCTCTGACGTCAATCTGTTGTAGAATTTTAAAACATGCTTTTTGCTCGCGTATATTGTCGTTTTTGGAAACCCAGAATCTACTCTGTAGGAATCAACATGGATTCCGGAAACAGCGATCGTGTGAGACCCAACTCGCTTTATTTGTTCATGAGACCCAGAAAATATTAGATACAGGCTCCCAGGTAGATGCTAATTATCTTGACTTCCGGAAGACGTTCGATACAGTTCCGCACTGTCGTCTGATAAACAAAGTAAGAGCCTACGGAATGTCAGACCAGCTGTGTGGCTGGATTGAAGAGTTTTTAGCAAACAGAACACAGCATGTTGTTATCAATGGAGAGACGTCTACTGACGTTAAAGTAACCTCTGGCGTGCCACAGGGGAGTGTTATGGGACCATTGCTTTTCACAATATACACTCCTGGAAATTGAAATAAGAACACCGTGAATTCATTGTCCCAGGAAGGGGAAACTTTATCGACACATTCCTGGGGTCAGATACATCACATGATCACACTGACAGAACCACAGGCACATAGACACAGGCAACAGAGCATGCACAGTGTCGGCACTAGTACAGTGTATATCCACCTTTCGCAGCAATACAGGCTGCTATTCTCCCATGGAGACGATCGTAGAGATGCTGGATGTAGTCCTGTGGAACGGCTTGCCATGCCATTTCCACTGGCGCCTCAGTTGGACCAGCGTTCGTGCTGGACGTGCAGACCGCGTGAGACGACGCTTCATCCAGTCCCAAACATGCTCAATGGGGGACAGATCCGGAGATCTTGCTGGCCAGGGTAGTTGACTTACACCTTCTAGAGCACGTTGGGTGGCACGGGATACATGCGGACGTGCATTGTCCTGTTGGAACAGCAAGTTCCCTTGCCGGTCTAGGAATGATAGAACGATGGGTTCGATGACGGTTTGGATGTACCGTGCACTATTCAGTGTCCCCTCGACGATCACCAGTGGTGTACGGCCAGTGTAGGAGATCGCTCCCCACACCATGATGCCGGGTGTTGGCCCTGTGTGCCTCGGTCGTATGCAGTCCTGATTGTGGCGCTCACCTGCACGGCGCCAAACACGCATACGACCATCATTTGCACCAAGGCAGAAGCGACTCTCATCGCTGAAGACGACACGTCTCCATTCGTCCCTCCATTCACGCCTGTCGCGACACCACTGGAGGCGGGCTGCACGATGTTGGGGCGTGAGCGGAAGACGGCCTAACGGTGTGCGGGACCGTAGCCCAGCTTCATGGAGACGGTTGCGAATGGTCCTCCCCGATACCCCAGGAGCAACAGTGTCCCTAATTTGCTGGGAAGTGGCGGTGCGGACCCCTACGGCACTGCGTAGGTTCCTATGGTCTTGGCGTGCATCCGTGCGTCGCTGCGGTCCGGTCCCAGGTCGACGGGCACGTGCACCTTCCGCCGACCACTGGCGACAACATCGATGTACTGTGGAGACCTCACGCCCCACGTGTTGAGCAATTCGGCGGTACGTCCACCCGGCCTCCCGCATGCCCACTATACGCCCTCGCTCAAAGTCCGTCAACTGCACATACGGTTCACGTCCACGCTGTCGCGGCATGCTACCAGTGTTAAAGACTGCGATGGAGCTCCATATGCCACGGCAAACTGGCTGACACTGACGGCGGCGGTGCACAAATGCTGCGCAGCTAGCGCCATTCGACGGCCAACACCGCGGTTCCTGGTGTGTCCGCTGTGCCGTGCGTGTGATCATTGCTTGTACAGCCATCTCGCAGTGTCCGGAGCAAGTATGGTGGGTCTGACACACCGGTGTCAATGTGTTCTTTTTTCCATTTCCAGGAGTGTATATATAAATGACCTAGTAGATAGTGTCGGAAGTTTCATGCGGCTTTTCGCGGATGATGCTGTAGTATACAGAGAAGTTGCAGCATTAGAAAATTGTAGCGAAATGCAGGAAAATCTGCAGCGGATAGGCACTTGGTGCAGGGAGTGGCAACTGACCCTTAACATAGACAAATGTAATGTATTGCGAATACATTGAAAGAAGGATCCTTTATTGTATGATTATGTGATAGTAGAACAAACACTGGTAGCAGTTACTTCTGTAAAATATCTGGGAGTATGCGTGCGGAACGATTTGAAGTGGAATGATCATATAAAATTAATTGTTGGTAAGGCGGGTACCAGTTTGAGATTCATTGGGAGAGTCCTTAAAAAATGTAGTCCATCAACAAAGGAGGTGGCTTACAAAACACTCGTTCGACCTATACTTGAGTATTGCTCATCAGTGTGGGATCCGTGCCAGATTGGTTTGACGGAGGAGATAGAGAAGATCCAAAGAAGAGCGGCGCGTTTCGTCACAGGGTTATTTGGTAACCGTGATAGCGTTACGGAGATGGTTAACAAACTCAAGTGGCAGACTCTGCAAGAGAGGCGCTCTGCATCGCGGTGTAGCTTGCTGTCCAGGTTTCGAGAGGGTGCGTTTCTGGATGAGGTATCGAAAGTATTGCTTCCCCCTACTTATACCTCCCGAGGAGATCACGAATGTAAAATTAGAGAGATTAGAGCGCGCATGGAGGCTTTCAGACAGTCGTTCTTCCCGCGAACCATACGCGACTGGAACAGGAAAGGGAGGTAATGACAGTGGCACGTGAAGTGCCCTCCGCCACACACCGTTGGGTGGATTGCGGAGTATAAATGTAGTTGTAGATGTACTCATGTTTTCCTCATTTGTGTAACTCTGGTGAAATATGACGTACAGTGTAATTCACGTCCAATTTTCAGATGTTTTCCTCCGAAAATGTTTCGTAAATAATTTTTCAAGTCTCATTCCTTCAATCGTAGCCAGTTCGATGGAAGCAACACCGTCTCTGCATTTTCTCTGCCTCCGTGCATTCGAATGGTTTTATACAGCTAACCTACAATTACTTCAGAAATGTGCTTATTTTCATTATTAACTATGTGTGTTTGTGAATGACTTCGTGAGCTATAAGAAAGGTTAAAGAAATCTTTCACTACTTGTATAATTTTCTCTCTGTTGTTAGTTATTATAAGATATGCTGTAAAACCTAGTAAAATGTATCACTAAACAGCGTGAGTTTCTGTTTTCTGCATATTGTCACTGTTCTCAGTTGTTTCGATTACAGGCTTTTCGTGCTATCTTCTCTTATACTCTCAAAGTTCTTGATGTATAGTTTTCTTTTGCCCAGAATGTTTCATTGTGTTCTACAACTGATTGTTTGCAACTTTTTCATTCTCTTTAATACATATCTTACTCCATTTGAGATCTTCTTTTCTACTCCTTTCCAATAGTTACTACACCTTTTGCTATTTGCTTAAGTGCCTTTCTAGAACAGCTGCCCATTTTCACCTATGTCTGAACGATCTTCATTTAATAACATGATGAACTTGTTGTTTTAATTTATTTTACATCTCCTTATTCTTAAATAAATTCTCACAATTTATATTTCTAATGAGAAATTTATCTAGTATTACTCTGCATCGTGCTGTTCAACGACCGTTTGAAGTTGTACTGTGGGTAAAGACCTTCATAACATTTGATTTGAAATTTCTTTATTGTTTACAAAGCAGTTGATTGCACTTATACTTCCATATGTTCAATGTTATGTAAACTTTCTATTTACTTTCTTATGAATTTGTTGAACATAAGCATTTTGAGGGTATTTTTGGTGTGTCGTTGTTACTACAAAAATGCGTGATTTTTCCACCAGACGCGTTTCGCTTTAATGAGGTAAGGATCATAAATGGTACGTAATCAAGTTATTCACATTTTGATTTGCTTTTTAGATCGAAAAACTGTTTGTTAAGAATAGGTTGATTTGTATTTAAGGTGATTTTTCGGCTGATTTCTCGCTTACAACTTGCACTACAACTAAAAAATGGCATACAATGACCTACCGCAACAAATTAACTCATAAAATGGGAAACATATTCAGAAAACAAAGCACAGACATTGCTTACAAATCAAACAATTCCATACAGAAGCACATACCAAAACTAAAATCAAAACCAGACAGATACCAACAATATGGTATCTATCAGCTCATTGCAGATATTGTGAGGAGATATACATTGGAATGACTGGCAGGACATTTGACACAAGATATAAAGAACACATCAGAGCCTTCAAATATAGTACAAATCAATCAACATTTGCGGATTACCTAAAGGAAGAACACCATATACCAAGCAATATCGAAAACTATATGAAATAAAAAGCATTAACACCAAATAAACATTTGCCCAATGACCAGATGAATATTGGAAACCAGACTCTGTATAGAATAATTTATGAAATTACATGAAAAAGAAAAGAGCCTTTTCCATCCTTCACCCCCTCCCACTCTCCCCCCCCCCCCCCACTCACAGTCTCATAATTTCATTTCACTTCTCGCTCCTCACCTTCTTCTCTAACTCACATGCCATCACATTGCTATATACTTATGTCCAGTCATCATAGTTTCCCCCTCCCCTAAAAAAATAAGGAAAATAAAGTAAAAATCAAAGAAAAAAAGCAGTAAAAAAAATCTCTACATTGCTATTGCATCTCTACTCTTACACAGCACATAAAAACACAGAAACACAATTAAATAGAATTACACACATACAACAATCTAATTTTTTTTAAAAAACATTGTAGGTCAAAGACAAAGTAATGAAAGGTTATGTTGGCAACACTACAAAACACAAACAACAACCCATATTTGAAGTACAAAAAGAAACAGAATACAGTGGTGTGCATAAAAGTGTGTTGTGAGAAATGCATAGTGCTGCAGAACATCTAAAAGTTAGACAAAATTATCATTGTCAAAAACAGAAAACATCGATATGCTAGCAGACCGCATTTCCCGATGTAAGCTAGAAATCAGCAGAAAAATCACAGTATGTACTAATCAGCTTATTTTTAACGAACTGTTTTTCGATCTAAAAACCAAATCAAAATGTAAATAAATCAATTACAGACCACTGATGATGCTTTACCTCAATAAAGCGAAACGCGTCTGGTGAAAAAAATCACACATTTTTTGGTTGCAACGACAGACCAAAAATAACATCAAGAATTAAAAAAGCAACTACAGACACTATGGCCACACAAATGAAGAATGTAAACATTTTGATGTCGCCAAGTTCTACTAATGTATGACTTCTGTGATATCCGATACCATACTCAAAGTTTCACTATGGAGAACAGTAATGTTGTTTCTGTCCTAATCTTGCTTTCATGTGAGTTGGAAGATAGGTTAATGATGTTACAATTGCATGAAATTTCACCAAAAATCTGCCTGTAAAGGCGTCAGGCGATGGGAAGGTCGTCACGTCCACTCTTACCCACATTCCACCCTTATTTTGAAACCTTGATGATGTAGGTCAGAACCGCCTTACCCAGCGTTGAAACCAAGCGGTCTTTTTTATGGATGGCCGAGGAAAACGATTCAGACACACCGCTGTTCCGAACCGACGTGAAAAGACCTCAGCGGATCGCATAGAGAGCGTCAACGAAACCACCCCTTCTCTTGGGGCGTTAATTCCCACACATCTCGCGGTCGAAAACCTCACTTCGCAGTGCAGTGAGCAACAGGCTGACGCTCTTCACAATCTTTGACACTACCGACACCAGCAGACGATTCAACTCATCTCTAATGGCATCGCATACCGGCAGTCCCACTGAACTTTATCACAGCCCTCTGGAATGCAGTGCTATCGCAATTTTTGGTCTGGTTTACAGGACATGCCACCAGGAACCGTCCAAAATCGAAATTCGAACGCGATCCAAGCAGCAATTGGTGCTTATTATTTTTCGGTTCTCCCATTTCGTGCACTCTTGTTGTGTGGTCGTGGAATGGTGTGACTGAAACGGCTAAGGATGCTCCTAAGACCCCCTGTTCGCCAATATCCTCGGTACCATAAGCCCAGTTTTGTTGTGCACTTTCAATTTGTACCTCTGCAGAGACAACGTGTGATGGAGCACTAGGTGCTTACGGACAGACAACCCCTTGACACCCCTGCAATTCCGCATGGCTACCAGCAGGTGCAAGAGCAGCAGAATAGCCAGTCTGCAGGTGTCTAGAGCTCTCATCAGGGGTTTTCTCTGTTCAGGTACATTTTAAATTGCTCAACAAATGTGAGTGGTTGGAACCAAGGGTGTTGCCAAACTGTCTGGTTTATAGGAGTTCTCTGATAATTTATTTATTCGTGCGTCAGTATCCAATCCCTCCATGGTCACACCACAGGAAAGCGGGAAATAGGAGGGCTGAAAAAGGATAAGCGCCATGTGCTGCTTCAGATCGCGATCAGATTTCGACGAATGGTTTTTGACAGTCCCTAGTGGCACCAGATGGTACTCTAGATTCTCAGTGAACGAAGAATTTCGCAAGACACATGTACAGTTCAATACATTGATACAGTTATGTGCACAGTAGTTCCCAATCTGTCTTGAAACATTTTTAGTCTGAAGTCAGGGGATCAACACGATTGGTATGCATGCTGATCACAAGTTAGTGGAGCAGTTGAATTAAGTCGATTGGTATTTGTGTTACCCACAAAGCTCTCCAGTCAAGACGATTGGATGAACTGTCTCACCAAGCTGTCAAAGCTGTCAAACCATAGAGGTTGATACTAACAGGTGCATGATACAACTGATTGGACTAGACGCTGGGATGTACTCTAGTGGATTCCCTTAATACCTGCCAAGATTTAGTAAGGGCTCTTCATGTGGTTCTTGGCAGAATTTTAAAATCGTTATTGAACTCCATACAAGTTGTTTCACCATATCTAGCATTCAAATATTCACAGCAAGTAATAGTATATAAAAAATTACTTATAGTTGATTGATTTTTAGACAGATTAGGATTGCTTGTAGTAATGAACTTCTTGTGTCAGGACTCCACTTATACAGAGAAAATTTTATTAATAAAATTGAAATTTAATTTGAAATAGCAAATTTGCACGCCATATCAGACGAACCCATAGGGCTTTTTCTTGATGTTTCTTTCTTACCTTCACCCTCTGGGTTTCTTCTGGTAAAGCTCATGTGTCACTTTTTTTCTGTGACACTGCTGCTGTCTTATCTTCTGCTTGTAGATTAATGAGCTGCCATACGAGCTGCCAGATTAACTGCCAGAGTTCTGATGTTCTCAAAGAATGGAGGACAGCAAATGATTCAGTAATGGCCAGCCTAACCGTTAGCTAAAACAACAGCTTTGCCCGTATGTGCTAGCAAAAATTGTTTACAAATTGTTTATAGAGTTGGTATTCTGAGTGACAAAGCTGATATGAGAACAAAAAATGGGACATATGTTAGCAATTTCGTGACCTCACTCTTTGTGACAAGTTTATCTTTTGTGGAACATAAAAAAAGGAAGTTGCAGTCTTGATATCTAGAGGCAGTGCACAGTAGGAGTAACACAAATGTTAACGAATAAATGTTGTGATTTCATCATCAGTTACTCAAAGGGAATCCCATACTCTTCAACCTTCCTCTATTGGAAGGGTGAGGAGTACGGTGAAGGATTCGTAAACATGTTAATCATTCGAAATGCACCTACCAGTCTATATATATTGTGCTCCTGGAGCCAAATTAGATGAAAGATTAGTTAGAGGAGATCAAGGAATTAATCAATTACATGAAGCTTGCAACAAACATGATATTGCACGTAGAGACAGTAAAGATTTTGAGAAAAGGCCACAAGCAGATAAAGAACTTCAGTTATACTGCAAATAGAGAATTAATAGTCCTGATGCTTCATTTGGAGAAAAGTATCAGCAACTGCAGTCAGAGGAATAACATAAGGAAAAAGAAAATTTGGAATAGGTTTAGGTGCTGATGCAAATCGAGGTGGACCATGAAAATTTCAGTAGTAGTAAAACATTACCCCAAAACATTTATCTTCATAGAATTTTATTCTATATAAATGAATAACTCCAGCATTGATTACAGATGGCTATGTAATGACAAAACTAAACCAAAATCAATTTACATTAGACTCAGTAATGAACAGTGGCATAGTGCTGATGATTTTATACCTGACGCTCAAAAGAGAAAGGGAGGCAAATAAACTATGAAATATGCTCATAACATTAGCCATACCTACTGTCAAAAAAATTATTGAATATATATCAATAAAAGAAAGAAGAGTCCGGATTAACACAACATGAAAACGGATTTCTTCCATTACTTTTGACAGCATTGCCATATTTAGCTACAATTGGTTCCTTAGCTGTAGCAAATGCTGAAATAAATAGAACGAAAGGTGATAAAGAACTGGAAGAACAAAAACGACAGAATGTTGAAAGGAAGAAGAAGGGAAATGGAACAAAAGAATTGCATAAATAATCGATATGTATCCTTATACATAAAGTAATTTCGATATAAAAAGTCTTGTAAGCCAAAAAAAATCAAACATTTTCATGCTGCCTTTACGGTTGACAAAAATACCTAATAAACCTAAAGATTTGAATCTGAAATAGTTAATTTACTATTTCCAATAATTTTGACACTTATTAGATGTGCTATTATAAGAATAATGATTACAAATTGTATTTGATTCATTTGCAGCAAATATTCCCAAAGAATTGATTAAATATCTTGGTTGAAGTGAGTTGTTCTATAATGGATGACAGCAAATACAAAACTTTAATGAAGCAACATGTGGTCATTTGTGTCTATTTGTTTTGAAACTTTTGTCGTATGATTTACAAACTTCATTAATTTTGAGTATAGTAAATAGACATTTTTGGAAATAATGTAATGTGAAACATTGAAACAGAATATGAAAATAAAATCTGAGAAGTTATAATATTTAGAATAAAAAATAAAAAATGAATTAAATAAAATCAATAAGTGATTAGGTACTCTTCTTGGAGAAATGATCGCGAAATGGAAAATTTAACTAAACAATTTCAGAAAGAATTAGGTAAAATTTTTGAAACAACTAATAGATATATCGATTTTAAAGGTGGATGTTTACTAGCTATAAAAGATTCTGCAAGTGATTAAGATGCTAAGCAATATTCTTATTGCAGAACCAGAGTATTCAAGTATTCTATTGTAATTCAGCAATTACATCATTGCAACACATCTCAACATAAAAAATTAATCAGATTCATGAAGACAATAGAAACAATTACTTTAGAAAAATGGAAGTAGAAAAAGCTTTTGCAGATTATTTCTCAAAGACAGGCTGAAGTCCATATATAAACCAGTGACGCTATCTTCAAAACAAAATGAGTGACAAATATAAAGTGAAATTTCAATTTCTTATGGGTAATGAAGTATTAAAGTACATAAATGAGTATGAAGTAAAAATTAATAATATTTTTATTTTTGGAACCATAAAAATGGTCACCTGTCACCTACTGATTTCAATATAGAAATAAAAAGATATAATGTCAATGAATTACAAATTTTATACCCCACTCAAATAATCTATCACATCAAATGAAAATGAAAGATAAAACGTTCATATCTCTAAATCAACCTTCTTGAAGTGCAGAAAATTTACTGAAAGACATAATCCTCACAGAGTGACAACTAAAAATGGAAGATAGAGACTTGAAGGTCTTTGTACAATGTGCAAGACTAAAAAGACTAAATTTGTCAAAAAATTGTAGGTGATTGGATTCAGTACAAAGACTGCTTCAGCAATCTGGAGTCTAATATTCGAGAAAAGACCATTAATGAATTACATAAACCAATAAGGAAAAAATTTTAAAAGAAGAAATGTTTCTCTTGATATCGATGGTTTATAGTGAGCTTATCAAGTAGAAAGGGAGTCTGGAAACTTAAACGGTATTTAAAAAATAAATAAAGCATATAAATATTTATTAATTGTTATTGATGTATCTTCAAGATTTGCTTGGATTGTTCCAGACAAGGGTAAATTGGGTAGAAATGTAGCTGCTGCTTTTGAAAAAAATATTTAGAGAGGGAACTCCAAGTAATCCAAAGACAAATAATGCTGAAGAATTGTACAATAAAGACTTTCATGAAATAATGAAAAAATAATATAGTAATCATCATTCAACTTCTACTGAATTAAAAGCATCTGTTGTTGAAAGATTTTATATGGCATGTGCACCATCTGTAGCAGATATAGTGTCAGTTGAAGCAGTGCAGCGAGTGATGATAACTGTGTATGAGTCAGTACAGTGTGGACTGTCTGAAAGTTCAGTAGGCCAGTCCAAGCGTCCTAACAGATCGTCACTGCAACTTACTCCTGCAATTTCTTGCGATATCACGTTCATCCCACTGTGAGAAGAAGGTAACAGGACCTTCTGGCGCTGCATGCCAGCGGCCTTTATGTCAATGCATGATGCCTCATGGTGAACCACGTGCAGCAGCTCCTGCATAAGTTGAGTTGAGTTGTACTGGAACATCCACCGTATTCACTGATATGAGGCTGTGTGATTGAGATCTCTTCGCCAAAATGCAGGAATCCCTTTGAGGCATACAAGACAAGACATCATCTGTGCCATAGTGAGGTCCTTCCGAGATTTCGAAGAAGATCAATGTACTGAAGATATATGATGGCTTTCACTTGTGTGGTGAAAAGTAATCGATATGTGGGCCGATTATATTTACTTCATTTAATACAGTGAACAACTACGAATTGTAGTTCATTTAATACAGTGAACAACTACAAATTGTAGAAATCTTGCTGCTAATTTTTATCCAACCCATTGAAAGAGGTCTACTGGGAGTTTGTTATTTGTATTTCTAGAACTTGTACATACTTTGGATATCCCAAACGATAAGCGGCAGATATCTCAAAAGCTACGCGCCAATTTTGAATCGCTTATTATTAACAAGCAGTCTTTGGTCAGAGTAGCTGTGTTGCTGGGAAATGTACTTGTTTTTGTCATCGCTACTTGGCAGTGAGGCCCATGGGAGCTCTATCATTAGAGTAGTGAGGGGAGTATAGTGTTAATGTTTTTCCTGTTTGCTCCTTTTATATTTCTACAATATTCAACTTTTTACTTTTTAAAATGCAGTACCACCACACTCTCAAAGATGGCGTTTACTGTACGTTCCCTCACGCTCCTGATTAATTCATTTCTACTTATCTTACTGATATTTCTTAAGTTCCTTGTATATTCTGTAGTTACATTGTTAATTCTTTCTTCTTTTAATTGGTTGATGTATCACTCTCATGTTTTATACCTCCTGAAGTAGCCTTGTCAAGTACTAATTTTATTTTACTGATTTTTTTATTAATGTAAACTGTTATGAAGTTTTTTCCCATTCACGCCATTTATATTTCTTTACTGTTAAACTTCTTACTTTTTACATTGCATTACCACCACACTGTGAAATTTGGCTATTTACTGTACGTTTATGCTTCATTCTACAGTACATATGTACTTTCTTTTCCAATGTCTTTTAGAAATATTGTAACTTGTTTGACGACAATAGTCAGTAAATGTGTGAAATTGGCCTCATAAGCCAAAAATCGGTTAACAGAATAAAAGTAATTCTTTAGAACAAAAGCAAACTGGTGCTCTTCATTTATTATAATGCTGTTCCTCCAAGAACCAATGGTAGATTCAGTTAACATGATAAATGTGCCAGCACAGCACCATTATCTGTCTTTTATAGAAGATTACTGAGACAAAAAGCAAAGTCAAAACAACACATCTTGTTCAACAAACAGTGTTTTCGACGCAAAATTACGGCAAAGTATGTCTCCATAACGCCAAGAGGAACATTTGCCGCTGCAAATAACGCCAGTGAGATCGCAAGATGTACATGGATAAAAGAGGAAATGAAAAATGGTATTATGTTCAGGACAATGTGTGCACTCATCTAAGAGTGGTACATATGACTATCACATTGAAGTTCCACCCATGTGAGTTTCATGTTTTTGATTGTGAAGTTTATCAAATTGTGAGTGCTGTTATTCATGACATATTTTTATGACAGAACAAGAAATTATCTATGGTTAGTAATATGAGTGCACCTCTAACCCCAAATTGCAAACGAAGGATTTCCCAATGTGTAATTAACCTATCGAAGTTTTTTTGTCGCCGAATGAACAAAAAGTGCTTGTAAAAGGTTTTAAATATCCTCCTTTCCATCTTCCCTCAGAAAAACAACTGGATGTCATGGAAGTAGATATTGAATACGCTATAATGAAATACAATCCTGCAAAATATTTAGTTGCCAATACCCTAAAGAAAGAAATCAGATATGAGTGCAACATCCTACAGACTACTGATTTTCACACGTTCAAGACCTAAAAATAGGAATTACATCAACAAGACATCATTGCAACAAAATCTGATACAGGCAAGAATATTGTACTTTTGACCAAATGTGATTACATGGATAAAGTTAACGATTTGCTCAGCACCACATGCTTCCATGTCTTTCATAAAGACACTACTAAATTATTAAAATGGGATGTTAAATGTGCAATCAGTTTATGCAAAAGCATATTCTCTGAGTTTGAAGCAAAACTGTTAACTAATATGAACCCAGCGCTTCCTAGAAGGCGTAGGATTCCTACATTACATAAACAAGGTGTTCCTATTCATCCTGTTGTATCATCATTGACTGCTCCATCTTACAAACT
This sequence comes from Schistocerca americana, assembly GCF_021461395.2. NCBI lineage: Eukaryota > Metazoa > Arthropoda > Insecta > Orthoptera > Acrididae > Schistocerca > Schistocerca americana. The sequence goes on along the minus strand of NC_060121.1, from coordinate 404,666,096 downwards.
AGCTAGTAAACTGGACACATTAATTAAGAGCAAGACTAAATTCAAACCAAAGCATGGTATTTCAAACTCTGTAGACCGTGCAAATAAGATAAAAGATATACCTGTCTGACACAGTGATAAATTACCATCCTTTGATGTCTGCAGTTTGTTTTCCACATACCAGTAGTGGAATGCATAGATATTCTGACAGAGTTGATGTACAGGTTTAATGTCAATCTGGTGGAATTGAATTACTTCAGACTGGCCAGTCAGACATGGTTAGCACAAAACTAGTACAAGTTTCCAGAGACTCTGTATAAACAATTAGATGGCTTAGCTATGAGTTACCCTCTTAGTCTACTGTTGGCTGAAATATTTTTGGACCATTTTGAACAGAAGTTTCTGAAAAAAAGAACATTTGAGTGGAAATATTAAATACTGGTTTAGATAAATAGGAGATGTGCTGTGTATGTGGACTGATACTGCAAGGCAACTTAACACATTTTTGCAAACCTAAACAGTCGATATAAAAATGTTCTGCTCGCAATGGAGATTGGCAAAAAATCCATAAACGTCTTAGATCTCACCACTGCCATCAGTACACAAACACATTGTTTTAAAATTTATAGATAAACTACAACTAAAGACACATTCTTGCTAACAACACCCCATAGCTCACAAACATGCAGCTTTTCACTAAATGATACACCATCTCATATGTGACTCGATGTTCCATGTGCAGAGTTAGGTACAATAAAATTTATTGCTGAACCAGTGGCTAAAATCGAATCCTGATTGACCATATCTTACATAGGAAACAAAAACTGAAAATTATACCCTTCATATATGCACCATCTGCTGCCCTTTGCACCATCTGCAAGAAGTGATGTACATTACTTTATCTAGGAGAGGTACCACAGATTCTGGCAAAAACACTGAAATCTTAAAAGTATAGGGTTTTCTGCTATGTTAAGAACACCACAGCCAAGTGTTTTCAGTAGCAAAGATAAGATCCAGTTACTAGACAACAGCAGAATATAAAAAAATTACCCATTCTGATTGTGACAAGTATTAAAGTGGTCAGTCAGGCAGAGACATAGCAGCTAGGCTGGCTGAACATGAATGCACCTGGAGGCTGCAGAATTCTGACTCCACGTTTGCAGATCATATACTGAGTAAGGGTCACAACTACAAGCCACTGCCCATGTCCTTCACTTAACAAACAAAGGCCAAAAACTCGGTGTGCTGGAAGCCCTGGAAATTAACAGACATTTAGCTCATAGTCCTGACCTAATCTTAAATGACCAGACACAGCTTAGCACTTACCCTCTCATAAACTTCACGCAATTCACTCTATTTTCTTAGCTTCCCACATTGTCTGTTCCTACATATGCCCTCATTTTCCTGCATTCACTGAGTTCTTTTATTTTATTGAAATTGTTTATTTAATCCATTTAGCATTAGTTATAATTGACCTGGTACTTGTGTAACTTTCCATGTTAAGTACCTCTTGTAGTTGCATCATCAAGTACTGTTTTTATTTTACTTGTTTCATTTATTTAAGGAACACAGTTACACACACACACAACTTTGAATATAGTGTTAATGTTTTTCCGTTTGCACCTTTTAAATTTATATACTATTCAACTTTTTACTTTTTAAAATGCAGCACCATCACACTCTCAAAGATGGCATTTGTTGTATGTTCTCTCACACACCCATTTTATAAATTATTCATTTCTGTTTATCTTACTGATACTGCTTATGTTCCTTGTACATTCTGTAGTTGCATTGATAATTCTTTCTTCTTTTAATTGGTTTATGTATCACTCACCACATTTTGCATATCCTGAAGTAGTGTTGTCAAGTATTACTTTTATTTTATTGGTTTTGTTTATTACTATAAACTGTTATGTAGGCTTGCTGTTCCAGTTTATCCTGTTTAACCCATTTATACTCCTTTACTGTTCGACTTTTTACTTTTTACATTGCATTACCACCACACTGTTAAGGACTGTTAATTACTGTACTTTATGCTTCAATCTGGATGTGTAACTTCTTTTTCAGTGTCTTTTACGAACATTGTAACTTCTTTGGCAAGTTAGCCAAAAACCATTTAACACAATAAAAGTAATAATGTAGAACAAAAGTAAATTAGCACTTTTCATTTATTAGTGAGACAGAAATGCTGAGCAGAGGATTCGTGGCAATGTAGACATAAAGTGCATTGTGTTTCAATAAAATGATTTGTGTTTCAGTACTGTAGAACAGAGGAGAAAGTTTAGATTAGTGATTTAGAACGAAATGAGATGTAGAAATTTTAGAAAACAGTATGAAGAGGAATGGAGGTAATATTTCTTATTTAGTTTCACTCCAGTCACGCATAGTTAGAATCATTGCTGAGTGAGTCACTCATATCATGGAACTTTAGATTTTTCGTTAAAGATTGAGTAATTTTCACATTAAGGTATTTTTCATGTTTATTGATTATTTGTCCAACGTTTGTGAGAGTAAGCATTTGGTATCAATGTTGCCCTTTGTCTATGTTAATTACTCTTGTAATACGAATTGCAAACAAGTAATAATATATCAGATAATTTAAAAACATTTCGTTAAAGGGAAATTTCATCTAAGAGCATTGCCCACATCCTCCATCTGAGTCGTTCTTATTTAAAGAGTGTCACACTCAATGATGGGTTTCAAATAGTTCACTTGTTGTCTGGAGCATTGCACCAATCTCTCAGGAACTGTGGTTAGAAATTTGCAGGTGGTGCACAGAGAATAGCCAGCACTGTGTTTCCAAGCAATTGCATTACGAGGTAAGTTATTTTCATTTCAGGGTCAGTTTGCTAAAAAAATTATCAACACTCAGGGACCATTTCATGAACAAAATTAGGAGGCAGATCATTAATGCATAGGGATCACTTTGTTTAATTTAGGAGATTAATAGTAAAGTTCAGGATTTGATTAGTTTGCACATTTTTTTAGAAAGATTATAAAACCGGGCAAAATTTATGTTATATTCTCGCAGGCATATATGATTGTTTTCTCTCGCAGTTGGAAATGCACAAATTTACCCAAAGCTCAACAACAGCAATGTTACAACCAACCAACCACGCCAGTATGAGTTCAAAATAAAATCAAACGAAAACAAATTAATGAAGGAAACTTTCACTTGGTGACAGCTCTGTTCGGTTTGGGCGTCTGGGAATCCTTTGTGAATGTTGCAGACAGATATGCGCACTACTCTCTGTAACATTTTTTTCGTAGATAAGTTTTTGCACTGTGCTTATAGATTAATCATTTGTGTTTTCTTTTCCATAGAGATCAACATACATATTTTTGGCAATTTGTTTTCTTGTGAATATTGTTCTTTTTCGCAATGCCACGTGAGACTGTAAACAGTCGTCGTCGTACCAGTATTGTCCATTCATTGGCTATGTCCAATTCAACAAGAAATAATACCACTGTTTCTGATAATTTTTTGTATCCTATTTTAGAAAATCTGATAAACTCGACAAAGCAAGAGGTAGATTCTTCCCTCACAGACAGTTACAGTCCAACAAACATAGAAACGTTACCGAATTCGGATAGCATGTGTTTGAGTCTAAATATCTCTACCGGCAATGACGCACCTACTTCACCTTTACAAGTTTTAGATTCCAGAAAGGCGTAATTCACCACATTTCAGACACTGCAAAGTCAGGTCACAACAGAAGTACACAGTGAGAAGACTGATGAACAATCCGTTCATCACACAATCATTAAGGGCAGTTGTTCACACACCGATGAGCTTGGGACTATGCTTTAGATTTTACTCTCAGAAAACAACAAAATTCTCGTGACTTAACAACAAGAAAGTAATAAAATGTTAGTGACGCATCTTGACACAAATCAGAAAAAGTAACAAAATTATATCAAGTCATATTGACCAAAAATTACGAAAGCACAGTGTAACATTTGAGAATCTGCAAAGAAATCACACTGACACGAAATTAAATAAAATTTCTGACCATTTAGAAGCGCTTGCAGAAAATCTGACACAGTTGTAGACTTTTTTCGCAACGAGTTGTTAAAGAAACAATGCACAAAGAGAATGATTTGCTTCTTAAGAAAATAAATACTGCAGTTCGCAGTGCTGCAGTCACGAGACTAAACCGTAAAACACTCAAGCTCTCGAAACATATCAGTCATTTAGAATCGGAAGCTGGTATAGTCGACAATATTACGACACAATTGCAGTCTCTAACAGCACAAAAATAGAAGATATTTCTTAGAAAGGTGAGCAATTAGAGATCAACCCAGACTCAAATTCAAATGGTTCAAATGGCTCTGAGGACTATGGGACTTAACATCTATGGTCATCAGTCCCCTAGAATTTAGAACTACTTAAACCTAACTAACCTAAGGACGTCACACAACACCCAGTCATCACGAGGCAGAGAAAATCCCTGACCCCGCCGGGAATCGAACCTGGGAACCTGGGCGCGGGAAGCGAGCAACACAGACTCAAATTCGGCAGACATACATCCCATATCTTCTACACAAAAGAAAAATTTCTTTCATTACACTGTTTCCAACATGACCAGCAAACAGTGAATATCAACAAAGCACAGGAGATTAACAGATTGAAAAGTAATCTTGTCAAATTGGCGACAATTATTTCATATGAAGAAAAACCTTGTGATTCTCCAGATAGTTAGATTTACATGTACATAAAACGTAGATAGGATGAGGATAATCAGGGACTTTGAAACAGAACAGCGACTATCGCAAACATTTTACAATGGAAACGATCTAGAAAATTCGCCAAGACACGACGGATTCGAGTATAAACATTTTCTCCCTGTACGAAAATTGAAAGTTTTTAAAAATTGTAATACTTACATGCGTTCGTTAGATTGGACCAGCAGTTGTCTTTCTCTTTACCTCGAGCCTGGTCAATAACTTACAAATTAGAGTTAATCTGTAGTTTTTTAGAAAGTGAACCCGCCATGCGAATGCGTCCAGTAGCCAGACAGTGCTCTTCTGTTAAAGAATTTCGGAAGGCATTTTTAGCAACATATTGGTGGGAAACGTCAAATTCAGTCAATCAGCCTAACCAACTTTGAGAATTCGCAGTTCGCGACAATTATGCAATTTTTTGAGTACATGGTACAACAGAACCAGCATTTAACACAACCGCACAGTCAGTTAGCTTAAATTCAACTTTGTGTCTGAAAAGTTCCCCATTCACTACGTTTTTCTTTACTGACACAGCAAAAAAAAAAAAAAAAAAAAAGAAAAGAAAAGTATTAATGCATTCCGCGACTTACTTCAATTACTTGAAATTCTGCAATCCAATCTTTCGTTACCAAAAATTTCTCTCAAAACGACAGAGGTTACATTGGCAATAGGAATTTACAATTGCAATAGGAACCAAGGTTGTAACAGATCATTTAATGACAGAGAAAATGGACGATACGGCAGTAGTCAGAGGTAACAGAATAATTACAACAGACAAAACAATCTAATGAACAGCCTCAGTATAGTCAGCAACAAAGCCAAAATTTTGCTGGCCACAACCAACAGTAACAGCAACAAAATAATAACAATCACAATTCATCTCAGTATTGATTTTTTATATTTAATTATTTAATATAAATAATTTTGTTGTTTTTTTGTCTTAGTATATTTTATAGAATTGATTTTTTAATTATAATACGAAATTACGGATCACAGTACAATTACAATTATTAAATAAACTAGATAGTCGCTTCTTTCCTCCTGACAGACGATGACTAGAAGCTCAGCATACTGTAGATGTCCGCAGCAAAATGTCGTCTACAGACAATATGAACGACTAACAGAACGTATATCACGCTTCCTCCAAACCTTGTGAAATAGTAATGAAAGAGATAGGAAAAATAGACTGTGTTGCCACAAAGAATACACTGAAAGGGACAGGTAAATTCAAAATTTTCAGGGCGCCATTAATTCAGTTCCTGATGATTCAACTTTTCTCTTGCCACATTTCGTTTTGAAGAAAAAAAACCGACATACGAAATAAAAAAAAACTTGTTTCTTTCCCCAACTCAAAGTGTCCAGTGACGATTTGTGAATTGCTCTCGTGTGCGTAGACTTGTGTGAGACATTGCTTTGTTGTCATAGAGAAGGAGAAGTTCGTTTGCATTTTTGTGGCGAAGAACACACTTCAGTCGTTTCTTCAGTTTCCTGTGGGTAAAAGCAAAACATTTCAGTGCTGATCGTTGCCACATGAGGGAAGACATCAAAGAAAATAAGCCCTTCATATTGCCAGAAGACTGTCCCCATGACTTACCGTTTGAGGGTTCGGAGGAGAGATTGTGTAGCGCTAATCCGTTGATTGCTGTTTTGTTTACGATTCGAATTAAATTCATGTTTCCTAGCCCGTGATGACGTTCGACTAAAAACTGTCAGAAACAGCCTCGTACGCCGCAAGTAATTCCCCTCTGATAATCCTTCGTTGCTCTTTATGGTCATCTGTTAGGCGGCGAGGAACGAAGCGGACACACGTCTTTTGACTACCCCAAACGGTGGACAAGCGTTTGAGCACTACCAAGAGAGACGTCTTGTTGAGAAGCGAAGTGTTTGATTGTGATCCGTCGATCACATCGAACAAATGCGTCCGCACGTTCCAAAACTGCAGGAGTCAGAGACCTGTGCGGCCGGCCAGAACGGAGGAGTTCGGACAGGTTTGCTCGAACTTGCAACGATAACAGACGCTTCGCCCAACGTCTCACCGTGCTTTTGTTCACTGCCAGGTCTTCGTAGATATTCTGCAGGCGCCTTTGAATATCTGCAATGCTTTCAAACTTAATGACAGTTCCCTGCTTGGAACTCATCTCCGTTATGGCGCCATTTTGAAGGCTATGTATAGCACCGCAACCCATCGGGTTGATGTAGGAGTAATCCACGATGTCGCAGAAAAAATTCCACATTTTTTCAACGGGAACTGGTCGAGAGAGCAAATGTGTAAGTAAGCTGTTTAGGTTTTTATGTTGGTAACGCCACGTAGCGCTCTGTATGAAAATCACTGACTGTACTGTGTGCAGTCTGTGGCTGGTTGGACTCATTGTTGGAATATTCGCTATTGTTGTGTTGCGCTGTTGGATGTGAACAGCTCGTAGATTTGGGCAGTTGGAGGTGAGCCGCCAGTAGTGGTGGATGTGGAGAGAGATGCCAGAGTTTTGAGAGGTTACTGTAAGCGGACGATCTGGACGTGTGTCCACCAGAAAAAGGAAATCTGTAAAGATGGTTGTCATGAATTGATAGACATATATATGATGACTTTTGAATATTATTAAGGTAAATACATTGTTTGTTCTCTATCAAAATCTTTCATTTGCTAACTATGCCTATCAGTAGTTAGTGCCTTCAGTAGTTAGAATCTTTTATTTAGCTGGCAGTATTGGCGCTCGCTGTATTGCAGTAGTTCGAGTAACGAAGATTTTTGTGAGGTAAGCGATTCATAAAAGGTATACGTCATAGTTAGTCAGGACCATTCTTTTGTAGGGATTATTGAATGTCAGATTGCGTTGCGCTAAAAATATTGTGTGTCAGTTTAGAGAGAAATGAAACTTCCTGGCAGATTAAAACTGTGTGCCAGACCGACACTCGAACTCGGGACCTTTGCCTTTCGCGGGCAAGTGCTCTACCAACTGAGCTACCCAAGCACGACTCACGCCCCGTCCTCACAGCTTTACTTCCGCCAGTACCTCGCCTCCTGCCTTCCAAACTTTACAGAAGCTCCTGAAAGAAAGGATATTGCGGAGACATGGCTTAGCCACAGCCTGGCGGATGTTTCCAGAATGAGATTTTCACTCTGCAGCGGAGTGTGCGCTGTTATGAAACTTCCTGTCAGATAAAATTATGTGCCGGACTGAGACTCGAACTCGGGACCTTTGCCTTTCGCGGGGCGTGAGTCGTGCTTGGGTAGCTCAGTTGGTAGAGCACTTGCCCGAGAAAGGCAAAGGTCCCGAGTTCGAGTCTCGGTCCGGCAGACAGTTTTAATCTGCCAGGAAGTTTCATATCAGCGCACACTCCGCTTCACAGTGAAAATCTCATTCTAAAGAGAGAAATGTCTGAGTACGTTCAGTTCTGATCAGCTGTTTGAAAATCAAATAACGTAAGAGCTTCATCAGTACAGTAATTCGATAGTTTTCCAATGTGTTGCATTACTTATTGGACGCCCCTCGTACAGCCAGGAAAATATAGATGAGTAAGGACCTTTTCTTGGGGTGGGGGCGGGCTTGAGTGAGACGGGAAGCAATCGAAAATGATATTAGTGTCATATCGAAAAGCCTCTTGAATCACTGGCTGATTGGCGACAGTCCTGATACCATTTCACCCCTATCGGTGGGTCGAGTGGGGAAATGAGCTGGCATTAAACTAAGTAACTAAGCAAAGTCGGCTGGTATGTATACAAATGACTCAGGTTTGAATAGGAACAGTTTTTTTCGTCTTTTGCGCTGCGAGTGAGAAGGACGTGAAGGCGACAGCAGCGGCAGAGAGGAGAGCCGGAGTGAGGTGAGGCCACAATGGCAGCCGGCGATGGCGGTGCCTGGGAGGCCCCCCGCGGTCTGGCAGCCGCAGCCGCGGGCGGCCGCACCCTCAATGGCTCTCTTAATTTAACAAAATATTTGTGCCGAGCCGAGCCGCAGGAAGCGCCTGTGATGTGATTTCCCCGCCGGCGCGGCGAGGCTCGCGCGGGAATTCCTGGCAATTTGGAGTCTCCCCCCAGTTACAAAAAACCACACTATCTCTCCCAACTGGAGCACCGGCGGCGTACAAAAAGGAAGGGCGGCGGAGAAAGGCTGCCGTTCATAACACACCCGCCCGTCCACACGCCGCTCCTACAACACGCTCTTTTTTGTCTTAGAGCCGGCTGCAGAAAAAATATAAATAGAGGCGACCGTGTTGTTGAGAGTGACGGACGCGGCTACCTGAAGTCGGGGAGCGTCATTAGCCTAGCGCGCACTGTGGGTGCCGGCGCGAGAGCCGAGGTGCGAGAGTGCGCGTGGGCGGTTGTGGGTGGGGAGCTGTGGCGGGCGGCGAGAGAGGGGGGGGGGGCGGCTTAATTAGTTTGCCGGGCGGCGGGCCACCTGTTGCCGCCTGCCGCTAATGACACCTACATTGACACCCGCGGAGCGCGCGTAACACAGTGGAAGCCGCTGGTGCTCTGTCATCGACGGCGCGTGTACGCTGCTGACCATTGAAATTGCTACACTAAGCAGGATACATACGAGGGAGTCCCACGGACTGGAGTACCTCGAGCGGAATATGGCAATGATGTGACTGTACAATCTACTACGACGTGTGTTCAATAAGTAATGTAACTCTTTTTTTTCCTTCCTCGGCCAGTTGCGGTTGAAAAAAATGCGGAATACCACGCGGAATGGCCGCGCGGTTTGAGGCGTCATGTCACGGACTGCGCGGCCCCTCCTACCGGAGGTTCGAGTCCTCCCTCGGGCATGGGTGTATGTGTCGTTCTTAGCAAAAGTTAGTTTAAGTAGTGTGTCAGTCTAGGGACTGATGGCCTAAGAAGTTTGGTCCTTAGGAATTAAAAAAATAAAATATGGCGTTTGAGTCTTCGATCGCTATTCCTTATTTTCAGTTACCGGTTTCGGGCTAGCTGCCCATCTTCAGATCATTTATTGTAGTTACAGAGTAACTTGTCCGTACAGAACACTCGGTTCCCTTAGGAATTCACAGACATTTGAACATTTGAAATGCGGAATCTGTTGTGGAACATTGTGGAATATTTCCTCCTCAGCCTCTATAAAATCACGAATTTCCGTTTGGAGGTAGCGCTATACGTAGCCTTCAAAATGGCTCCTGTAACCGAGTTGCGTTCCAGGCAGAGAGCTGTCGCTGTCATTCAGTTTCTCTTACCGGAAATCCAGAGCCTCGAAGATACTTATACGTACCTGCGGAATGCCTACGGAGACGTGGCAGTGAAGAAAAGCAGGTGAAGCGTATGCCATCATCGCAACAAGGTCGCGGAAACCTGTCCGAACTAACCCGTGCCCGCCAGCCGCACACAGCACACTCCTGCAATGTTGGAACGTGCGGACACCCTCATTCGAGGTGATCGACGCATCACAACCAAACAGCACGCTGCACAGTTGGCCATCACTGTTGGTAGTGCTGACACGCTCGTCCACCAGTTGAGGTACTCGAAGGTGTTTGCCCGCTGGGTTCCTTACCGCACAACAGAATACTATAAAGAGCAACGAAGAACCATCTATGCAGAGCTGCTTGAGTATTGCGAAGCTGATTATGAAAATTTTTGTCGATCATCGTCACAGGCGGTGAAACATGGGTTAATCACTTCGATCGAGCAGGCCGGAGTGGCCGAGCATTCTAGGCGCTACAGTCTGGAACAGCGAGACCGCTGCGGTCGGAGGTTCGAATCCTGCCTCGCGCATGGATGTGTGTGATGTCCTTGGGTTTGTTAGGTTTAAGTAGTTCTAAGTTCTAGGGGACTGATGACCTCAGAAGTTAAGTCCCATAGTGCTCCGCGCCATTCGAACCATTTGAACTTCGATCGAGAAACAAAACAGCTGTCCATGGAGTGGCGCCGTACCACCTCTGGTCCAAAGGAACATTTCAAAGCCGTACCCTTGGCTTGTAACGTCATGGCCACCGTCTTCTCAGCGGATTATTCTTTTTGATGACCTCCCTCATGGTGCAACGATCAATTCTCAAGTCGTGAAATTGGAGAAACTACTTCAGCGAGTTTGCCGTCACAAAAATGCAACCGAACTTCTCCTTCTCCATGACAACGCAAGTGCGCGCACCAGAGAGGAGCTCACAAAACTTCGTTGGACTGTTCTTCCTCATCCATTCTACGGCCCGGATCTCGCTCCTTCTGACTTCCATACGTTTGTCCCAAAGAACGATGCCCACCGTGAGAAGCAGTACGTTGGAGACGGAGAAGATAATGTGGATGATGAGGATGTTATTGATGCAGCAAGACGTTGGCTACCATTCGATCAGTAGAATGGTATCATGCGATCCGAGAGGCCCTCCCTGTAAGATGGCGGAAGGCCGTTCCATTGAACGGATATTATGTCGAAAAACACGATTTTGTAGCCAAACGAGTGGGGAACAATACAGTGTATTTGAATCCTACATAAAACCATCGTGCTTTCAGAAAAATGATGTGTTGCATTACCTGTTGAAAGCTCCTCGTAGTACAGTATCTGATCAAAAGTATACGGATACTCCTGCGTAATGCAGAGTTGACCACTTCATGTCACAGAATGAGGACCCAACAGTATAAAACTTGCTGGAGAGTAGCCGGTAGACAACAAGTAAGAGCAGAATGGGTACGTCGGGAGAGCTCAATGTCTTCTAACGTGAACTTTGATTGTGATTTTTATGTTGGTAACGCCACGTAGTGCTCTGTATGAAAATCGCTGACTGCGCTGTGTCCAGTCTGTGGCTGGTTGGACTCATTGTTGGAATATTCGCTAGTGTGGCGTTGGGCAGTTGGATGTAAACAGCGGGTAGCTTTGGGCAGTTAGAGGTGAGCCGCCAGCAGAGGTGGAGGTGGGGGAGAGATGCCAGAGTTTTGAGAGGTTACTATGAGCGGACGATCTGGACGTGCGTCCGTCAGAAAAAGGAAAGTTGTACGACTGGATGTCATGAACTGATACATATATTATGACTTTCGAACACAATTGGGGTAAATACATTGTTTGTTCTCTATCAAAATCTTTCATTTGCTAATTATGCCTATCAGTAGTTAGTGCCTTCAGTAGTTAGAATTTTTATTTAGATGGCAGTATTGTCGCTTGCCGTATTGCAGTAGTTCGAGTAACGACGATTTTTGTGAGGTAAGTGATTCATGAAAGGTATGGGTTATTGTCAGTCAGGGCCATTCTTTTGTAGGGATTATTGAAAGTCAGATTGCGTTGCGCTAAAAATATTGTGTGTCAGTTTAGTGTTAATCAGAATAAGTAAAGAGAGAAATGTCTGAGTACGTTCAGTTTTGCTCAGCTGTTTGAAAATCAAATAACGTAAGAGTTTTTCCAGCACTGTCTTTCTTTACATTACCCAATGTATATAGTGTTTCTTTTACCTCAGTCGTCTTAACTGAATGAATTTTTGTGTTGCATGTTGAATGAAGTCGCAGGTCGGTGATCCAAAGAGAGCAGAGCGAGCAGAGCCGATCCGTATTATGACTTAACCTGATCAGTCCAGAAGCCTCAGAACTAAAGTGAGGCTGCAGACGCAGCAAAGACAATGTTTTCGTCTACGGGGAAAGATTTATTTACGCCGCTATTAGTCACGCGAATTATATGGAAGAAAGAAAGAGCAGTCAGGGTTCATCTATAGAACCGATTACCAACAACGCGAGAAAGAGGGAAGAGGATCTGAACAAGCAGAGGCAGCTGGAAAGAGGCGTAAACGAAGCGAATATGAAATTGGACAATTCAGTACGTCATATGCCTATTAAATCGTACCACATACATTTTATACGTACATAGATTTGAAAATAAAGTGAAAACTTTGGTGGTTTATCTTTCTGTCGTTCAAGGTGCTTCTTTGCACTCTGTTCTTCGACCTACTTTCTGGGAATGATCCGCCAAATTCAAGTAGTGTTGAACCAGGGTTACTTGATTTCCAGCAAGCTCTGGGAACGTCGGCTGATAAGAGTGTCCCAGAAATTTCACCGCCACAAATAAGAAATAGAAGAGGACGCCAAGCTGTGACAAGACTCAAGCTTCCTGCTGTCTTTGATAAAAGGAGCGTCAGTGGCAGGGCAGCAGTTCACATCCCGATTACTACTGTGATGGCGCAAGGACTAAATATCGACGAGTACATAGTAAACATAATACTTGTTCGCAGATACCGAGAGAAACTCCGCGAAGCAGAGGCTGTTGGGATAAAGATCCAGTTTAAGAAAGTATTATTGGTTTTACCGTTTTACGTTTACTGCCTGAATCAGTTTTCTTCACTGGATGCCTTTCGCTTTTATTTTCAAAGCGTTTTCTATAGGTCATTGGTGTTTTTGCATCTTGTTTATATATCCTGCAAGCCACTGCTTTTCCTTTGTTGTTATGAGAGTTTGAGATCAAAGAAAAAAGCAGTGGTTTGCATAATATGTAAGCAAGAGCCAAAAATAGCGATGAAAGTGGAAAATACTACTAAAAATAAAAGCGAAACGCATCTGGTCTGTAATTGTAGTAATCTTAAGATGGAAAAACTAATAATAACTGATTATAACAGCTGCTCTAAAGATGGCCATGCGAACAACCATATTAAAAATGAGAAATTTCAATCTGATAAGTAACGGTCAAAAGTTTTGTACAATGTTTTCTGTAAAAGTAAGAAATAAAACAGATTAGAGAAACATTTCACGCACCTATGAATGACGATCAAAATCACGTACAGCAAATCAGATGCGTCAGATGTTTTTCTAATATATCATATTTCTTACTTTTGTGATAAACATTTGACCTGAGGTGACATGGAGTTTTACCGAAACCAAAAACTAGTGCAAAAATCAGGCAAGAGATGGCGCTGGACCGAAAAAGCCCGTTTCACACTCAGAGGGTCTGCCAGTATCCACAATTCAGTATTTGGGTTACCGAAAGTCCTAGAACTGTTATATAAATCCCATTCCATGTTAAGAAAGTCACGGTGTGTTGTGTATTTACCACATCAATCGTAATCGGATCCTTTTTCTTCGAGGAAATGAAGGTGCCACTTTTCAAACTGACAGTGTGACGGTATGCTACAGAATCTTATCACACCGAGCTTTGCTACATACCACATCGCTACATACCACATCGCTATACGTATGAAACATCTCTTGTGTACATCTTTTAGTGATGTTCGCGTGCTCAGTCGCCACTTCCGTCATGTTTGGCCTCTCAGGTCCCCAGACCTCAATTCGTGTGATTATTTGTTGCGGTGTTACCTGAAATCTCAAGTCTAACGCGATCGTTCGACCTCATTAGGGATGCTAAAAGACAACATCCGACGGCAAATTCCCACCATATCTACTGATATGCTTTACAGTGCTGTTCACAGCCCTGTCCCTCGACAACAGGTATTGTTGATGAATGACACCCGAAATGTTGAGTATTTGTCTTAAATAGCATGGCCTTTGCTAAAAATCAATTGTTATGCTAATTATTGCTTTATATCATATGAAGTGCCATCTATTGGCGATTTTGTGCACTTTTTTGGTTTCAGAGAAACCCCATATCATTTCAAGCATGTGTGTCAATTTGTAGCTCTCTACCTACATGATTTCGCAAAGTATTGAATTTTCAAATGCTAACGTGCTTTTGGGCTAGCCCGTACATCAACAGAAAAATTTGATATTTATTTTATTTTTTCAACATGAAAGACAAAATTCCATAATATCTATACCAATGAAACTTCTCATACGAAAAAGAGGTCGAAACATTAAATGAAAATATTAAAAAGTTTTAAGTAGGAAATCGAAGATTTCGTCAACGCTTTACTCCCAGTTAATAAATTGAAAGTGTCAATTATCGGCAGAAAGAGGCGTCAAGCTAACAGAGGACTTGCAAGAAGACAGGAATTTTTTGACAATTCGTTTAAATAGCACTCTCTTGAAGCAATTCAATTTTCCTTGGAATGGGAATTCTTTTCTTAATTATCCTTATTATTTACAAACAGTTAAACATTTCTTGCAGAACAATATTTCACGCTGGTAAATTTGATTCCCCATTTACCACTTGCCACTGTTTGTTTCGCTATGAAAATCCTTTAAGTAATTTGTAAAGTCTTGTGCTCTGCTCGAACATTTGACCAGAAACATCATATGTATTTACCTTACAAGCTTCACGTATAAAAAATCACTCTCAAAAGTGTTTTCAAACAACAGCATCACAGGTACGATTATTTAAAATATTTCGAAACGCCTGCCCTGGAATCTTTATTAATGAATTCATTACGGGCAAGTCAAGGAACACTTTGATCAATTCAATATTCTTTGAATATTCCATTTTGTTCGATATAATTTGAGAGAAAATTATCTTAGAAAGGATTACAATGAATTTTTAGAGTTAACTGCGTTCTTTCTTCGCAAAGCACCGTCTCAGGTAGTGTTTTTCCATGCTCAAGGGGTCTTCATCATGTGAGGTGCATGGCGAAAACAACTTATTGCTCTAAAGCATTTGCGTTCCTTAATGAATTTGAATAATCTCTACAAGAAGAGAATTCAGTTTGTGATATCCATATTTTCCTCGTCAGTGTGTAAATCTAAGCATGGCTGTCTGCCCCATATGCAGCCAAAGCACAGTACGTGTTTTCGAGTATTATTTCACGGCTTTGTAAATACTAGTATAAGGTTGCGTAATTCGTATAGACCAACCGAAGAGCATTTTATGTTTTCGAGCATTATTTCAAGGCTTTGTGAATATCAGGTTGCCGATTGTGATATCCCTCATGTTGCTTTACAAAAACTGTAAAGTCGTTTATGGTACCTGTCCCCTGATATGCCGCCTTTGCACTGTTTGAGACTACGTTGTCTTCTGATACAAAAGTGGAAATGACCAATGCATTAAATCATGTGGTCGAAACATTAAATGAAAATATTAAAAAGTTTTAAGTAGGAAATCGAAGATTTCGTCAACGCTTTACTCCTAATTAATAAATTGGAAGTTGTAAATTATCCGGGAGAAAGAGGCGCCAAGCTCACAGAGGACTTGCAAGAAACAGAATCAGTATGTGCCTAAGGATATGCATCGCCGTGAATCTGCAGAGTATTAAAGAAATCTTCATCAAGGAATGGACACTAGTAAAAGATTATTTTCTCGTCATATATGTCCCACAAACAGTCTACAAAGTTCTTGTTATAGATTGAAGTACTGGAGTCAGTAAAACAAATTTAACGATTAAGCGGAAATCAGCAACTTCTGTGTAATATTTGTTGAGATTCTAAGTAATGAAATTTTATGTAGTTTGCTTTCCTTTTTTCCACTAAAATGAACGTCTCTGTCGAGACTAAATTACACACAACTCATTTTTTCGTGGAACCATACTAAGAAGTAATACAAATAAAAATAAGCAAAAGGAATACCACATAGAGCGCAGATCAAGTTTCCATCTCTAGTTGGCGCTGCAGTAGCGTCGGAGATTCAAAAATCCAAAATGAAGATTTCAAAACTGGTAAGAAATTTAAAAACTGAAGGTGGCGCTGGTGGGATATTTAAAAATGCCCGATTGCAAGATATTCAAATTAAATTTGATAAATATCTGTATTACGGAAATATCCCAGTTGTACCTTGTGCCACATCCTCCCTTCTCCCCATTTGCGTACTCCTGTCCGGCCAACAACAGAGTGGTTTTAAAATGATTCGTAGAAGAATCAGGTAATAAACAGTTTCACTGGTAAATAGTTTTAATGGTTCAATTACGGTCGGTTTCGAGCGATTATAAGTCCATCTTCTGGTGTACAAGAAAACTGTGGCGCGTGACCGCCCCACACTGAACACCAGGCTGTGGCGGCCACGCGCCTCACGTTTCTTGTACACCTGAAGATTTCTTGTAATCTGAACAAGGGCTTATAATTGACCGACGCCTGTCGTGACGGAACCATAAAACTATTTAGAAGTGAAGTGGTTTATCATCTGATTCTATACTGAAGCTCAGTTCCGGATGTTAAAAAAAATGGTTCAAATGGCTCTGAGGCCTATGGGACTTAACTGCTGAGGTCATCAGTCCCGTAGAACTTAGAACTGCTTAAACCTAACTAACCTAAGGACATCACACACAGCCGGCCGAAGTGGCGGTGCGGTTAAAGGCGCTGCAGTCTGGAACCGCAAGACCGCTACGGTCGCAGGTTCGAATCCTGCCTCGGGCATGGATGTTTGTGATGTCCTTAGGTTAGTTAGGTTTAACTAGTTCTAAGTTCTAGGGGACTAATGACCTCAGCAGTTGAGTCCCATAGTGCTCAGAGCCATTTTTTTGAACCATCACACACATCCATGCCCGAGGCAGGATTCGAACCTGCGACCGTAGCGGTCGCGGGGTTCCAGACTGTAGCGCCTAGAACCGCTCGGCTATCCGACCGGCGATGTTAAAATGATTCCTAAACACCACAAGTTTATGTGACAGGGTAAAGACAGGCACACACACACACCACACATATTTGAAAACTGGTGGGAATTTAAAAGATTTCCTTTTTTTGCGCTATATTCGAAAGTATTTATTCAGAAAACAACATACGCACTCAGATACACTCAGACACACACGCCCGCATACATGCATACATACGCACACACACACACACACACACACACACAGACTATATAACATACCGCCTCCCTCCTCTGTCTTCTAATCAAAGCATAGTATTTTAGGTACCACTGAAATGAAAGAGCCAGTTTAATCCAGCTTCATCTCGGCTGCGCTCAAAAGTATCTGAACGACCTGAATTACTTATCAAAAAACACGCCACACACTTAAAAAATGCGTCTGAACTGCTTAAAATGTTGTCAAGAATGGTTTCATTACTGACTTCAAAAAATTGTGTGTGGATTGAATCATAAGTCGCGTAGGTAAATTTCATTGAAATTTATATATCATTCAACAGAATGAATAAATAACACATGCTCTATCAATAGTCAAAAGCAACAGTTGTTTATCGAATGTAATTAATGACCTAGTAACAGATAATTGTCAAACATGAGTTTTACTTTATATACTATTTCGAAAATCCTCAACTATGCAAAACAAACTCGTTTGCTGGTTTTATGCTCCTGCTCTTTGTCTTCATCAACAGAAGGCTGCAATGACAAAACGTTCAAAGTTCACCAGGCCTAGAATAGTGCAAGATGCACCAGAACCGCAAATTAATTACTTACTGCATCTACGATGCTTTTAAAATGTCACAATATTCTTTCCAAATCTGCAGAAATGTTTCAGCAACGCAAAAATGTATAGTGTTTAGTCAAACTGGAGTAAAAAATATGACTGTTAACTATAAAGTGAGTACCAGAGTGCCATTTTCATGCCTTAACACATGTGGCCTACTAAACAAGAAAGTAAACTTCATAAGGAATATGCGAACTTGCATAATATGTACTCTCAATAAACAGTTAAAATCCAGCGTTTAGTTATGCAGTGTAATATGAGAACGATTATAAAACATACTCTTCATAAATAGTTAAAAGTCGATGTTTGCTTATGCAGTGTAATTAACTTCGAAAAATGCTGAATAAAATGAACTACTTGTTTAAGGTCCTGTTTCTTGTCATCACCAAAAGGTGATGACATTTGCAGTTATATCTGAATACAACGCTTACTTTGACGCACAACCGAGCCTCAAATTAAATGATTCCACATCTATGATGCTTGAAAAGCCTCACAGGGATTTTTCCACATCTGAAATGTCAGCAAAAATACGTCAGAAACGCAAAAATACAATGTTTATGTAGTTACTGCAATTTTATTTTCCACGTACACACATATCGGCCATATTAGAACCTAAAACATGATTTTGAGCTCTAAAGTATATACTCTAAAGCTGTTTACATGCCTAAATAGTTGCAAATAACATGGTAAACTAACAGGTGACATGAGAGGCTAGGTCTAGAAGATCAATGTTGTAAACCTAACCCAACCAGGCTTATAACTGCAGAAAATACATCATAGCTAAAATACTAAACTAAGTAGGTAAGCAAGCAAAGACGTAGGCCGTCTTATTTACTGGAATAATGTAATTAATTGAACCTACACTTCATGTAACTCACAGTAGATGCTCATATTTAATATTTCACATCTAAATCATTCTCAGGTACTATTTTAAGGCGGAGAAAGGTAATATATCATGTTATACACTAGAAAAATATTGATATTATATTAACTGGCAGTTATTGCTTTTATTACAAATGACTCTGGCCTGCGATTTTTGACAAAGGCTGCAATAATTACAAATTGGACTATAGTACCACAGTTCTCTAAACGTTTATAGGTTTTATTTACTGTAATGAACTATTAAATAACACCAACATTTAATGAAAATGCGCAGTGTGAAAGCACAGACTCACACATACTAAGTAGCTAAATGACAAACAAACTGAGCAAACACCACATTATGAAGCCGGTAAAGAAGAAGGTATTTTGACGATTTTATTCGTTGTAAGAATTTTAACTGCATATTTTTCTTATTGCTCAAAGATAATTTCTCTTATATGTTAGACACGTATCATACACAAAGACGATGACACAGTTGCTACATCTCCAAAGAAAATGGTGCATGAAGACAGAGACGAAATCTCGAAAGTAAACTGTTTGATAAAATTATTTATAGAGTACAAAAAACAAGCGTGCGCGGACGCGAGCTCACACACACACACACACACACACACACACACACACACACACACACACAGAGCTTGTAACGTCTTGTTAATATTTGGTTATAGATAGTTCACATAGGAATCAGAGTGAATTGTGTCCAGTTATAGAGGCTGTTTCTTTGTGACTAGCTTGCCCGCCACCCATCGCATGTTCATGGGCCTGCAGTAGACGACCTATGGTATTTTTTGTAGTGTAATGTATTAAATTCTGTGTAAGCGTGTTGCTTATTTTAGTTATTATTTCTTTGCGATTAGCCTGTCCACTTTTGTTAACCACTTCCCCATATGCTCTTGGATTCACTGCTAACAAATCTTAGTATTCTCCATTTTGTTCCATATCAGACGCTAGTTACAGCTAGTAGCTATATCCTGTGTGAAATACTAACCATCATCTATACTGTTTCCTTAATGAATTGAGCTTCTAGTTCTTGATAATTCGCATTTACCACGGGCTTTACCCAGATACAGGCGGTTCGTTTGTGGTACCAATGCATCAATAAACGTCAGAGAGAAGTTTTGGCAGGATCTGAGCAGCGCGCTTCGTTACAGGATCATTTAGAAATCGCGAAAGTGTTACGGTGATGATAGATAAACTCCAGTGGAAGACTTTGCAGGAGACACACTCAGTAGCTCGGTACGGACTTCTGTTGAAGGTTCGAGAACATACCTTCACCGAGGAATCAAGCAGTATATTGATCCCTCCTACGTATATCTCGCGAAGAGACCATGAGGATAAAATCAGACAGATTAGAGCCCACTCAGAGGCATATCGACAATCTTTCTTTTTACGACCAATACGAGACTGGAATAGAAGGGAGAACCGACAGAGGTACTTAAAGTACCCTCCGCCACACACCGTCAGGTGGCTTGCGGAGTATGGATGTATATGTAGATGTAACTTATTTATTGAGGTTTCTTTCCGAGCAGCGTGCGTTACCTTCGACCACCACCTTTCCACTTGCCTTAGGATTAATGGCTAGTAAGCGACAGTTTCTTTCATTCCGTAGTGCAATAATGTCTCTGTATAGAAATTAACTAGATGCCATCTGCATTACATTTTTCTGAGCACTTTCTGAAGTTTTTGAGATCCTGGCGACGCAGGTGTGCCCTTGACATGTGTGTCGCACACTACCCAGTGAGTACAATATTTTTTCTCACCTGTTTGCATAATGAATGTGCTTACATGCTACAAATTGTTCCTGCCAAATCCTTGGCCCTAAGAAAACAAATGCCGATTACAAATGAATAGAAACCCTGTTGATCGTGAAAATGTTTTCTCATCTCATAAGCCATTGATATAGGCTGCCAAATCATTCTCCTCCTGAAAGACCATACACTTATAATATGGAGACTGATGATTTGCAAAGTACTGAATAGAATTAGGAATGAACTGTACTGGAAAACCTGGAGTTGCTTACGAAATGTTCCCTTCCAAGATTGCTTTGATCCGCTTGCGTTATCTCTTGTGCTGTTAACGCTTGTTAGTATAAAACATTGTGCTAAGAAATTAATATCAGTAATTGTCGCCCTATGAAATGAAGTAATTCAAGTTATCAGGCCAGGTCATTCTTATATTAAGACAATAGTTTAATCAGATAACATTATATGTTTGGAAGAATACCTGATCCCCTTGGAACTCTTACAACCAGAGAGAAGCAAACGTGTAATGCGCCACCTTTCACAATAACGAAGTATAGGAATTCATATATGAGATAAGAAGTTACAGGGGAATCCCCTCCTCTGAAACCCTTGCTGACTCAGGTGGCGAATACTCTTACATACAGTATTTCCACATCTACCTCATCAACATCTCACTCTGCGCTATACGCCTATATTATCTGTGTTTCCCTGTCATGCTTACACTATAGTGCAACAACATTATAACAAATACTTCAGAGGAAATACAGTTTTCCCCAAATCTTAACGTGAGCAATCTCAACTCAACTTGATTACTCAACATCGTAATATAGACCTGCTGACATCTTCATATGTGTCTTGATCCAGTCCCCAAGGCTGTTACATTTTGATTAGTATAAAATGATGATGAACAGGGCATTGCGATTTTTGCGATTTGTTGTTTGTTGTTGCAGAGTGACAATACTTTCATTGTGAAGGCAAACTGTACAATTACAAAAAGAGGGAAAACAGAGGCACAGCGCCAGAACAAACATATAGCGAAGCAGCAACATAAGAAAATATTAGTTCTTCAGTCAGAAAAACTACTAATAAATATGCAATAAATTTCATGAAACTACATCTCTGTCAGAAACTCAAAACTGACTTTGCTGGTACTAATATCTTAAATAATGAAATTGAATGCAGTTCTTAATGTGACTAAATTTCTAGTTATCCCCAGAAAACATAGTGAACCAATGTTACATACAGTGTCTATGTAGTCTCTTAACATCACTTAATGGAAGTATTATCTCAGTCTCACTTTTTCTCAGACCCTAACTCAGCTGCGTTTAGTGTTGGATACGAAACATCTCGCCAAGTTTTGTCAGAGGAGGAGAAGATTTAATTCAAGAAGTGTGTGCCTAACTACCAGTCTGAGATGTTTCTCAGAGATTGGGACAACTATTTTGAAAGAAGAAGAAGACTAAGATGAAGAAATTAACGCCAATGTATTTATGAAAGCTGAAGGTGAAGAAGAGACAGAAGAGGAGGAGTACTTTGATGATGATGATAATGATGATCACAATGAGGAAGCAGAAACAAGAAGCAAAATAAGAGGATGATTATGGTAACATTCATGATCAGGAGATGTGGTCCCACAGTGCTAGTATTATTTACAGCTTGTGAAAACTTTATTGCTTTTGAAGTGTATGATAAGCATGAATGTATTTATTGCACTGAATTGATTCCGTCTCAGTACTACAAACTGGTTGATTGTTATATTAATGACATATTATTCATAGACAGTTTCCCCCACAAAATGCAATTCCGTGTCATTTCGATTATATTAAGGCAGATACAGCTGTCAAAACTTCTTGAGCTCATCGAGATATCTTAAATATTCACTCGAATTGTAGCAATCTATTGTTTATGCAATAGATGACACTCTAAAAAAATGTTGAAGATGAAGTGGGATGAGTATTAAATGCACGTGTTTCCTCTATGTAGGACAGCATAAAAATAATTCAGTTTCAATATAACAAACTGTCTGCAGGGATACTAGAATATTCTGTAGTGTAAAAAATGTCAAAAATATTAAATGTATGAAAACATAATGTACACCTTAAAATCTGAATATTCTTTGTTGTAGGTAAATGTGCATAGACATTAAAGTGTGCATCTAACTTTCTTTGGAATGTAATATTTTTTATAATAAATTTTATTTGTTTTTATTGCTTGTTTGATTTTTTCCTAGCATTCCCATTTTTCTGTAAAATGCTGATGATGAGGTCTCTAAATGAATTTAAGTTGTGGTACAAAGATCGAACCTATAATTTATTTAAGTTGTGCCAATAAGCAAATGCATGTCTTTTAATAAGTAATGCAGAAAATTTAGATGTGGAAATATTTAATTTGACGTTCTATAGAGCTTGAACAATGTGTGAAACCTTACATATAATTTTATTTTCCTCGAATTTTAGTAGAGGTCTATAATTATACTTGCATATTAGAATATGGATGCACCTTACTAAGCAATATAGACAATTTAGATGTGGAAATATTTAATTGGAAGATTTTTAGTGCTGGTAAAGTGAGCGAAATCTTATATATTTCGATAAATTTTTTACAGGTCTGTAATTGTATTTCCATATTACACTAAGCATGTAAGCTATATATATATATATATATATATATATATATATATGTGTGTGTGTGTGTGTGTGTGTGTGTGTGTTTGTGTGCACATGCTCGTGTTTGCACCGTCGTTGGAGATTAGCAGCTCTCCTGTGATCTCTGGGTATGATATGTGGCCAAGCATATGCGAAGTTCTCTTTGAGTGTTTAGAAAAAACACTAGTTAAAGTGTTACATCGAATAAAATAGTCAAAATACCTTTCTCCTTTCTTGCTTCCTAATATGGTGTTTGCTCAGTTTGTTTGTCCTTTGGCTATGTTGTATGTGTGAGAGTGTCCTTTCACACTGAGTATTTTTTATTAGATGTTGGTATTACTTCACAGCTGGTTATAGGAAATCCAATGTATAAACGTTCAGAGAACCGTGGCACCAGAATTCCAATTGGTAAATAATGCAAACTTCGTCAAAAGGTGCTATTGAACATAACTCTGGTAGACCTGAGTCACCTGTAATATGAGCAGTAATTATCAATCCAAACTAATTATCGTAGGACAATGAAACTTTGTGGATACATTTGTAAGGACATGTGGAAGAGAGAAACGAATAAGCCGTTGAAAGAGTCACATTTTAATTTCCACATGACAGGATATCATCTCTTAACGGCGTACTATGTTTGCGTTCTACGTTACGAGCTCAATTACTCAGTGTGGTGACCATTTGTATCCATGACAGCCTGGAACCGCACAAGAAATTGCCCTACTGTTGCATGAAACAACGGTGCACCATAAAACATTCAGCTGTCGTGACACAGCTCTTGTGCTGCTTGAAGATCGCTCATTGCGTTCAGCATTTTCAGCTATGGCAGCAGTAACTTCTTCAACAATTTGTAGAGCAAGTCCCAAATCGCCTGTTAATTCTAACTTCAACCCCAGCGAGGAAAGAGGCCTCTCCATATTCCTTTAATACATCATTACTTGCAAAGAGCAGTAGCTACGTTGACTGACTGCATCTATAATGCACATTGATATATCTGTTTCGTCCCAGTGTCGCTGTACCAGTAATGTACCTAATGAAAGTCATAACACTAACACTTCTAATAACGCAAATCCTGCAGTGCACAGTCTGAACAACATTCCTAATATATTGGGTATCCATAAGATATACAGTTTTCTGTCACACTGGTTCAAGCAGCGAAAGCTTAATTTTAAGCACCCTGTATAACACGGTTGCATTGTCTTTATCTATCTAATGGTGCTCAAGAACAATTTGCATGTGAAAATATTAATTTGAGTCTGTATTCTGACTTATACAAAGAGTAGATTTAATTAATTACATTATTCCAGTTTATCAGACTGCCTATTTCTTTGTTTGCTTACCTGCTTCGCTTAATATTTTAGCTATGATGTATTTTCTGCAGTTATAAGCCTGGTCAGGTTAATAGTACAACATCCATCTTCTAGATCTAGCCTGTAATGTCAGATATTAGTTTATCATGTTATTTGTAACAACTTAGTCATGGAAACAGCATTAGAGTAGTTACTTTAGAGTTCAGGTCCTGTTTTAGATACGAATTTGGCAGATATGCGTTTGTGAGAGAAATAAAATTGGAATAGTTACATAAACGTCGGGGGACTGATGACCTTAGCTGTTTAGTCCCCCTTAAACATCCCAACAACCACCACCACCACCACATAAACGTCGTATTTTTGCGTTGCTCACATAGTTTGGCTGACGTTTCTGCCATGGAAAGAACATTTTGGCACTTGAGACAAGCATCATAGATATGGAAATATTTAATTTGAGGCTCTGCGGTGCCATAACCAAGCGTTGTACTTAGATCTAATTATAAATGTCCCCAGCTTTTGGCAATGATAAGAAACAGTATCTTAAACACGTAGTTCATTTTATTTAGCATTTTTTGAAGTTAATTATACTGCATAAGCAAACATCAGCTTTTAATTATTTATGGAGAGAGGGTTTTATATTCGTTATCATATTACACTGCATAACAAAACGTTGGTTTTTAAGTATTTATGAAGAGCACGCATTATACTACTTCTCATATTACATATGAAGTTTACCTGCCTGTTTAACAGTCCTCATGCGTTAAAAGCCATGATAAATTGAACTTTAGTACTTACTTTATAGTTTCCAGTCATATTTTGGCACCAGTTTGAGATAAACACTACGCTTATTTTGCGTTGATAAAGCAGTTGTGCAGATTTGGAAAGAATATTATGACATTTTACAAGCATCAGAGGTACAGTAAGTAATTAATTTGAAATTCTGCTGTGTCATACACTGTTGTAGACCTACTGAACCCTGAACGTTTGACAGTGCAGCCAACTGTTGATGAAGACAAACAAGAATAGCGTAAGAGCGACAGTTGAATTTTTTCTGCATTATTGAAGCTTAGAGTTAGCTGTTACTAATTCATTTCTTACGTTTGACAAGCAAAGTTTTCTTTTTACTATTCGTGAACAGTATGTTATTTATTCATTGTAATATTCCATAGCGAACGATATATAAATTTCAATGAAATTTATCAATGTGACTGGTGATCCTAATCAGTAATGAAAACATACTTGACAATATCTTACACAATTATGATTGTTTCTTAAGTATGTGACGCATTTCTTTTATTAAATCAGGTGGTTCGAATGCTTTTAAGCGCAGGAGCTACATTGTAATGGGCTCTTTCGTTTTAAAGGTGGTTACACCAATTAAGTTATATAAAGCTCAGTCACCAGGGTCATGTGATTTTAGAAATGTAAACTAAGTGGCTCCGCATCACCAAAGCCATACTGTAAAGAAACTTCAAAACGAAGAAACCATCCTACCATGATAAGACCAAGTCCTTACTTTGGTCATGGATTTTAGATGCATACTGTGTATATGCCTAAAAGGACTAGTAAAAAGTAGCATCACTTTGTAACTTTATTTACAAGTGGCCTTTTTCATTTTGAATGTCTTGCAACATATTCTGTACATTTTTCTTCATTGTGTTCCATTAATGGGGCACTCATTACAAGTAGTACAGAAATACAGTTTTCCACACTCACTCCACAATTCAACATTATTTGTCACTCATTTTTGAACAAGCGAAGCACATATGAAAGAGATAAATGGACTGATACGATGGAATCAGAGAGGATGCAGTGGCACGATCAAGATCGCTAACCCTGTAACGTAATGAATTTGTGGTGATAATACAAAATTTTTGCATCATCTGGATTTCCTGCTTTTGAACTGCATTAAGCAGTCTTTGTCCCCCTGCAGAATTGTCTCAGACATTCACTGTCGCCTATGTTTCCACCTCTGACTTCCTAACACTGTTACCAGTTATTAAGGCCGTGATAGTCTAGTGGGTAGAGCTCTAGACCCCATCCCTGGTGGTCTCGGATTCGATCCTAGATATAAATGGAGACTTTTGCTCGTTCCAGTCCCACTATGGCAGACGCAGGTCCACTCACCCTTCAATCAAATGAGTACCGAGGATCTCTCCCAGCGGTAAAAGGTAGCCAGGGTTATGGGCTCCCCACCTTCTCATCTTCATCCGGTGGTGAAGAAAGACTTGAGATTTATTTGGAGGCGTGCTGGAAAATCCTGATTGTAAAGGAAGTCAAATTTCGGGTCCTGTCAGGAACAACTTTTTAAAAACATATTCATACCACCTGATCGAGTGCGGTGGCGCAGGGTTTAGCAGACTGGTATTGCATATGGGGGGGGTGGGGTGGGGGGGGGGGGGATGGCGGTTCGCATCCACGTCCACTCGCACAGATTTGGATTTCTCATGAGTTCCCAAAATTGCTTTAGGCAGATGCTGGGGTGATTTGTTTGAAAGGGCACGGCCGATTCCTCTCCCATCCTCCTCCAATCCGATATTGTGTCAGATCTCTAATGACCTCGTTGTCGACGGGACGTTATATTCCAATTTTTCTTCCTTCCTTCATAATACTTTGACATTTACTGCGATTTTCCTATGAAATAATGTATTTAAACTGTGCTCCCCAGATTTCATACACGTTGTCCTGTCACGTTAATGTGAAAACCTGTCAAAAGTCCGAATAACGACCTTTTCCAGCCCGGACCGCTCCGAGACGTGGAGGAAGAGGGGTCGGTGAGATTCTGGAAGGCACAGACAGGGACGTGGAGCCACTCCGACTCCAGTACCGTGGCCAACCGCGCTAACTTTCTCGGTCGAGGATGCATGGCGCCAACAGTCTGATAAAGGTGGTCCCACAGATTCTCGACTGGGTTTCAATCCTGGGACATGGATGGCCAGGGGAACACGATAAACACCTCGATGCTCCTCGAACCACGCACGTTTTCTGCGTGCGGTGCAGCACGTTGCGTTGTCCTGCTAGCAGGTGCCATCGAGCCAAGGGAAAACAAACTGTGTGTAGAGTAGTAGTGTCGGAAGTTGCATGCGGCTTTTCGCGGATGATGCTGTAGTATACAGAGAAGTTGCAGTATTAGAAAATTGTAGCGAAATGCAGGAAGATCTGCAGCGGATAGGCACTTGGTGCAGGGGGTGGCAACTGACCCTTAACATAGACAAATGTAATGTATTGCGAATACATAGAAAGAAGGATCCTTTATTATATGATTATATGATAACGGAACAAACACTGGTAGCAGTTACTTCTGTAAAATATCTGGGAGTATGCGTGCGGAACGATTTGAAGTGGAATGATCATATCAAATTAATTGTTGTAAGGCGGGTACCAGGTTGAGATTCATTGGGAGGGTCCTTAGAAAATGTAGTCCATCAACAAAGGAGGTGGCTTACAAAACACTCGTTCGACCTATACCTGAATCCCGCGTCCGGCAATCCTGATTTAGGTTTTCCGTGATTTACCTAAATCACTCCAGGCAAATCCCGGGATGGTTCCTCTGAAAGGGCACGGCCGACTTCCTTCCCAATCCTTCCCTAATCCGATGAGACCGATGACCACGCTGTCTGGTCTCCTACCCCAAACCAACCAACCAACCAACCCACCTATACTTGAGTATTGTACATCAATGTGGGATCCGTACCAGATCGGGGTGACGAAGGAGATAGAGAAGATCCAAAGAAGAGCGGCGCGTTTCGTCACAGGGTTATTTGGTAACCGTGATAGCGTTACGGAGATGTTTAGCAA
Organism: Schistocerca americana; assembly: GCF_021461395.2. Classification (NCBI taxonomy): domain Eukaryota; kingdom Metazoa; phylum Arthropoda; class Insecta; order Orthoptera; family Acrididae; genus Schistocerca; species Schistocerca americana. The sequence goes on along the minus strand of NC_060121.1, from coordinate 404,637,854 downwards.
ACTCAAGTGGCAGACTCTGCAAGAGAGGCGCTCTGCACCGCGGTGTATCCAGGTTTCGAGAGGTTACGTTTCTGGATGAGGTATCGAATATATTGCTTCCCCCTACTTATACCGCCCGAGGAGATCACGAATGTAAAATTAGAGAGATTCGAACGCGCACGAAGGCTTTCCGGCAGTCGTTCTTCCCGCGAACCATACGCGACTGGAACAGGAAAGGGAGGTGATGACAGTGGCACGTAAAGTGCCCTCCGCCACACACCGTTTGGTGGCTTGCGGATTATAAATTTAGATGTAGATGTAGATGTAGAGGTGGACATGATTTCCAAGGATAGATCTGTTCTTTTGTTGATCCATTGTGCCTTCCAGAATGACGACATCAAACAGGGTATGCCACGAAAATGTTCCACAGACCATAACGCTCCTTCTTTGTTCGCTTTCAGACGTTTCACGCCGTACGCTCCAACGGCCGCCCGTGCGATGGAAGATAATACTTGGCTCGTCTGAAAAGTCCACCTGTCTCCGCCTTGTAGACGTCAAGTTGCGGTATAGGCGTTTAAATACCACCCTTCGTCGCCGCAGAATAGCAGTCAGCATGGGTCCATGTAGCAGGCACCTGCTGTGGAGGCCTGCATCCATCAACGAACGCTGAACGTCTTGCAGAAGACACAGTTGGTAACTTCTTGGTTCATCTGAGCAGTCAGTTGCTTAAAAGAAGCACGTTTATTCGCCTGTACACACATACCTCTACGGCTGTTGTTCACTCCTGTCATCTATGGCCCGTGGTGCATCATAATAGCCTCGGCTCCAGTTTTGGATACAGCCATTCTGCCGCGCACGGTATATCTTAGCCACGGCGGCGCGCGAACAGTTTACACATTTAACCGTTTCTGAAATGCTTCCGCCCTTGGGCCGAAAGCCAATGATCACGTCATTTTGAAAGTCAGGTATATAGTTCCCTTTCCGCAATATGACAACGACTGCACTGTTGTCCGTGTCCTGACCGAATCGCTTTACATACCCTCCACTGCTAGTGCTGCCACGTGGCGTCTCTGAATGGTTATTGCACGTTGACGTCTAACATAGGCGGTGGTCACATTACTGTGACTGAACCGTGCACAGTAATCACATAGGTAAAGCATGTTGCCGGCTCCTGTTTGTTGGTAGAGCACTGTGAAGAGATTTCTCTCAATAGGATCGTGGGACCCATTCTGGAATATTACTAAAGTGAGGCGAAGCCAAGTCACATTGGCTTAACAAGGGATATTGAGCAATTCAAGCAACACAAGTACAAACGGTCAAATGTTTGTTAGACCCGCGGAAGAGTACCACGGAAATGCTGCGGAATGTGTACTGTCAGATGCCTGAAGACAAAGGTCAGATGTCCTGCGAAAGCCAATGTTTCAGGAATCTAGGGTTACACTACAGCCCCCTACATATCGCTCTCGCAAGGGACCCAGAAGGCTAGGTTAGACTAATCACGGATGCACAGAGCCAATTAAGCAGTCATTTTTTCCGCTCGTCGTATACGGATCTAAAGGCAAGAAACCCTAATTAAAAGATGGTACAAGCATTTAGGTGCTTTGCAAAGTTCGGATGTAGATGCAAGAGTGTGGGCTTCGGCAATTCATACCGAAGTTTTCCCTCAACTTCCATAAATCACTTCTGACGAATAGTGGAATAGTGCCTGTGAACAGTTCAAAATGGTTCAAATGGCTCTGAACTCTATGGTACTTGACATCTGAGGTCATCAGTCCCCTAGAACTTAGAACTACTTAGACCTAACTAACCTAAGGACATCACACACATCCATGCCCGAGACAGGATTCGAACCTGCGACCGTAGGAGTCGCGCGGTTCCGAACTGAAGCGTCTAGAACCGCTAGGCCACCGCGGCCGGCAGTACGTGGATGACTTATACCCTACCTTTATCAAAGTAAGTGGGTGTGCGCTATCTATCCTAATAATCACGCTATCAACGGGACGCTAACCTCTAACTCTTCCCTCTTGCTCACAAATTACACAAACAGGTTTCCGACAATGCCCTTATTGCAAAAGGCAAATCTAGGTGTCCCACATAGCTGGAAAAAAAAAGGTTTGCAGCAATAAACTACGTGAACTTCTTAGCAGGCCAGAGGTGCACTATCGTGAGCGAAAATGAGTTTCGTAGAGAGAGATCTGGCAGGAAACACGTATTTGCGCTGAAGCAACAAGTCATTACGGCGGTGGCAGCGGTCTGCTGCTCAGATCCCGGACAATGCGACTATTAAACGGCAGCTGCGCTTTTCTATTACACCGCGAGCTGCAATTTCGCCTAGATGAAAGCTCGTGTACTGTGGGGGGAGAAAGAGGCTGCAATAACGTGAAAGTCATAATCTCGGGAGGACTCTGTTTCTAAAAACTACAGCGGTTTGCGGTTAACATCCGTAACTACGCTAAAACGGGTTTATCTAAAAGTGCATAGACTCAGGAAGTGGAAAGCTTCGAGACGGATACCCTGCAGCGTTTCATGGCGCGAATCTCAAGAATTCGGTCAGTGAAGGCCCTTTATGTGGACTGGTTTTAAAGAAGTAAAACAGAAACTGTGTTTCAAACAGAATTCATGGATGAGCCCACTCGGGTAGCGTATTGCGCTAATTGCCAGTGGGAAGAGAGTCAGGCGTCAACCTCTTTATTTTCTTCTTACGCTTCCTCCGTAACGTATCGTTTTGCAGTTAGCTTTCAATACTTGTTCTTTAAACATGCCTCATAATATTTCCAAAGTGTTTTTTTTTAATGGGCACACAAAACTCCCTTCTCAGCTTTCTCAGTTTCCTTCTGCACCCGTCCTCGTAAAGTCGTGCCCATTCAAACACTGTCTTAAAATATGTCTCAGGGGGTATAGTACAGTCTCTTCTTTCTGGTGGCACTGCACTTCCCTCAAATTCTCTTAATTAATCTGGTTAATTCATCTGTCTTCAGCACAGGTGTGTTTTTTTTTTTTTTTTTTTGCTTCATGCAGCCCGCCACAGATTCCTCTCCTGTGCCAACTTCTTCATCTCAGAGAAGCACTTGCAACCTACGCCCTCAGTTATGCGCTGGATGTTTCCGATCTCTGTCTTCCTCTACAGTTTTTGCCTTTTACAGCTCGCTCTGGCACCATGGAAGTCATTCCCTGATGTCTTAACAGATGTCCTATCATCCTGTCCCTCCTCCTTGTCAGTATTTTCCACATATTCCTTTCCTCTCCGATTCTGCGCAGAGCTCCTCATTCCTTACCTTATCAGTCCACTTAATTTTGAACTTTCGTCTGTGGCACCACATTTCAAAAGCTTCGATTCTCTTTTTTCCAGTTTTCCCACAGCCCATGTTTCACTACCATACAATGGTAGTACATTCTCAGAAATTTCTTTCTCAAATTAAAGCCTATGTTTGATCCAAGTAGACTTCTCTTGGCCAGGGATGCCCTTTTGGGCAGTGCTAGAATGTTTTTGATGCCCTTCTTGCTCCGTCATTGGTTATTTTGCTGCCTAAATAGTAGAATTCCTTAACTTCATCTACTCCGTGACCATTGATCCTGATGTTAAGTTTCTCACTGTTCTCATTGCTGCTACTTCTCTTTCCTTTCGTCTTTCTTCGATTTACTCTCAGTCCTTATTTTCTACTCATTAGACTGTTCATTCCATTCAGCAGATCGTGTAATTCTTCTTCAGTTTCACTCAGGATAGCAATGTCATCTGCCAATAGTATCATTGACATCCCTTCATCTTGAAGTTTAGTTTCACTCCTGAACCTTTCTGTTATTATGATCATTGCTTCTTCGTTGTGCAGATTGACCACTAGGGGGCGAAAGACTACATCAATGTCGTACACCTATTTTATTGGAGCACTTCGCTCTTGGTCGTCCACTCATATTATTCCCCCTTGGCTCTTCTACTTATTGTATATTACCCGTCTCAACCGATCCCTATTTTTCTCCGAATTTCGAACGTCTTGCATCGCTTTACATTGTCGAACGCTTTTTCCAGGTCGACAAATCCTATGAACATGTCTTGATTTTTCTTTAGTCTTGCCTCTATTATCATACTAAACATCAAAACTGCCTCTCTGGTGCCTTTACCTTTTTTAAGGTCAAACTGATCGTCAGCTAACACAGCCTCAATTTTCCTTTCCATTCTTCTGTATATTATTCGTGTTAGCAGCTTCGATGCACGAGCTGCTCAGATGATTGTGCGATAATTCTTGCACTTGTCATTTCTTGCAGTCTTCGGAATTGTATGGATGATATTTTTCCGAAAGTCAAATGGTATGTCGCCACACTCATACATTCTACATAACAACGTGAATAGTCGTTCTGTTGCCACTTCTACCAATAACTGTAGAAATTCTGATGGAGTGTTGTGTATCCCTTATTTGATCTTAAGTCCTCCAAAGCTCTGTTAAATTCTGATTGTAGTAGTGGATCCACTACCGCTTCCAAATAGACTCCTGTTTCTTCTTCTGTCACATCAGAGAAATGTTACACCTCACAAAGGCCTTCAATGTACCCTTTCTGCATATTCTTTCTCTTCTCCGCATTTAACAGTGGAATTCCCGCTGCACTCTTAATGTTACCATCCTTGCTTTTAATACCCTTTATGCTGAGTCAGTCCATCCAACAATCATTACTTTCAGAATGAGATTTTCACTCTGCAGCGAAGTGTGCGCTGATATGAAACTTCCTGGCAGATTAAAACTGTGTGCCCGACCGATACTCGAACTCGGGACCTTTGCCTTTCGCGGGCAAGTGCTCAACCATCTTTTTTTTTTTTTTTTTTTTTTTTTTTTTTTTTTTTTTTTTTTTTTTGACGCTACCCCCTTTTTTTATCGAAGCCGCTACTTCTTTTATTTTTTTTTTTCAATGTCAGGCTTACCACCTTTGCTGACATATATTTTGTTGTACTACCGCATAAATAGTGTCTACGATGTCCGTATGTTGACAAGTAGTGCCTAATTAGAAAATTAATGAATTAAGGAAATGAATAAAACTGAAAATGCCCAAATGAAAGACATGAGGACATTGCGGATAGCACAAATGCAAAAGAAACATGCTCCTGTAGCAATGAAATGAAATTCGTGTCGGGGCGACACCTGCTCACGACCCGACGTTCGATAGAGCAAGAGAGCCATCTATCGACTAGTTCTCCAGACGTTGGTGTAAGACTGGGTCGTCTTCTCGAAATTAACTAAGGGTCCGTAAGTGTGATCGATGTCTATTTCAGGTTCTTCGTCTATCTCATCTCTCACCCGTCACACCCCATCTGGCCGGCGGGTCGGTAAATGTAAGTCGCAAGTAATTAGCGAAGTCTTGCCCATATTTCTTATGCTGTTGCAGCTTCGTGTGTCCATCCAGGAGAAAATGCCAAAAATCAATTTTGTCCTTTTCCGATTCGTTATACACGTAGCCCACCACCATTCCCCGTACCCATGTCACTGCATTGGTCGTTTTGGACCGGAAAATAAGATTCTTGGGGGAAAAAAAGTGTGTCTGATGAAATTGTGTGAGGGGCGGAGCGGAACAGGAACGCCAATATCTGTTGTGCCAAGTTCCACACTGGAGCCGTCCCACTACATGCTAAACGATGTTCATCAGTGTCCACTATTGCGCAGCCTAAACATAGTGGAGTGTCTGCCAAATGAATCGCGTGCCGCCGTTGATTCGTTGCGAACTTCCTATTTACCACCACATACCATGTTGGGCGTACCGACGTTGGGAGGTAAACGTTCCGTATAACGCGCCATATCTGTCGCCAGTTCTTGTCTGGGTACTTCTTTTCCAGGGTATTCCTGGGACACCGGCGCAGTAAGAGTTGGTATACATCTCGCATCGTCGGTAGTCGTGTTGTTGGGAAGGAATCTCTGACAACCATGTGAGCTACCGAAGCACGACTCACGCCCGGTACTCACAGCTTTACTTCTGCCAGTATCTCGTCTCTTACCTTCCAAACTTTACAACAGCTCTCCTGTGAACCTTGCACAACTAGCACTCCTGAAAGAAAGGATACTGCGGAGACATGGCTTAGCCACAGCCGGGGGGACGTTTCCAGAATGAGATTTTCACTCTGCAGCGGAGTGTGCGCTGATATGAAACTTCCTGGCAGATTAAAACTGTGTGCCCGACCGAGACTCGAACTCGGGACCTTTGCCATTCGCGGGCAAGTGCTCTACCATCTGAGCTACCGAAGCACGACTCACGCCCGGTACTCACAGCTTTACTTCTGTCAGTATCTTGTCTCCTACCATCCAAACTTTACAGAAGCTTTCTTGTGAATCTCCTTTCTTTCAGGAGTGCTAGTTCTGCAAGGTTCACAGGAGAGCTTCTGTAAAGTTTGGAAGGTAGGAGACGAGATACTGGCAGAAGTAAAGCTGTGAGTACCGGCCGTGAGTCGTGCTTCGGTAGTTCAGATGGTAGAGCATTTGCCCGCGAAAGGCAAAGGTCCCGAGTTCGAGTCTCGGTCGGGCACACAATTTTAATCTGCCAGGAAGTTTCATATCAGCGCACACTCCGCTGCAGAGTGAAAATCTCATTCTGGAAACGTCCCCCCGGGTGTGGCTAAGCCATGTCTCCGCAGTATCCTTTCTTCCAGGAGTGCTAGTTCTGCAAGGTTCACAGGAGAGCTGTTGTAGAGTTTGGAAGGTAAGAGACGAGATATTGGCAGAAGTAAAGCTGTGAGTACCGGGCGTGAGTCGTGCTTCGGTAGCTCAGATGGTAGAGCACTTGCCCGCGAAAGGCAAAGATCCCGAGTTCGAGTCTTGGTCGGGCACACAGTTTTAATCTGCCAGGAAGTTTCAATCATTACTTTTTCGATTTCTTCACATTTTTCCTGCAGCCGTTTAGTCTTAGCTTCCCTGCACTTCCTATTTGGTTCAAATGGCTCTGAGCACTATGGGACTCAACTGCTGAGGTCATTAGTCCCCTAGAACTTAGAACTAGTTAAACCTAACTAACCTAAGGACATCACAAACATCCATGCCCGAGGCAGGATTCGAACCTGCGACCGTAGCGGTCTTGCGGTTCCAGACTGCAGCGCCTTTAACCGCACGGCCACTTCGGCCGGCGCACTTCCTATTTATTTCATTCCTCAGCGACTGGTATTTCTGTATCCCTGAACGTCTGAATACTTTTGTATCTTCTTCTTTCATCGATTAGCTGAAGGTTTCTTCGCAGTTATTCTCTTCGCATCTATGATTTTCTTTCCAACTTCTGTCACTGCCCTTTTAAAGACGACCATTCTTCTTCGACTGCACTGTCTACTGAGCTTTTCTTTGTTGCTACATTTATAGCCTTTCTATTTATAGCCTTTATATTTATAGTCTTAGAGAACTTCAAGCGTATCTCGTAATTTTGTAGTGCTTCCGTACCCCACTTCTTTGTGTATTTATTCTTCCTGGCTAATCTCTTAAACTTGAGCCTACTATTCGTCATTACTTAGTTGTGATATGAGTCTATATCTTTTCCTGGGTACTCCTTAAATCCAATATCAGACTACAGAATATATTATCGATGTCACAATCTCCAGTGGCATGATACTTCTTCCTTACATAAAATGACAGATGTATTTTAGGTAAAAACGGCACACTTATAACATGGCTTCGCTGCCCGTCTGTTTGCCTGTCTCTTTGTTTGGCCGACTTTTAAAGCCCTTTTTCTTTCTCCTCCACATACTAAGGTTTATGGTCGTCTTGGCGGAGTAAGAAATTGAAAGTTCTAAGGCAATGCAATTAAATGATACGGCCATTTATGTCATACATTCGGTATTCGCAGACTCACTTATCAAAGCTTATAGAGTACTTCCGTTGACCTAGAATCATGAATTTTGGCAATAAGCAAGGCTTAATAGTACAACGAAAAGAAAAATCCCGAAAATTGTTAATTTGTTATTATATAACAACGACGAAATACTCTCATGCCCAAAATGAAAGCAACAAACGGAGATTTTGCAAGGCTGCGTATATTTTGCCACTAAACTGTATAAACAGGTGATAGTAACGTAGAAACAATGTAAAGAATACATAACGTAAACAACTGCAACATGCATAACGCTAGACAAAAATGTTCTTCGTTATTTCCAACTTAACGGATTTGCACACATATCCCGAAAAATGGTTCAAATGGCTCTGAGCACTATGGGGCTTAACTTCTAAGGTCATCAGTCCCCTAGAACTTAGAACTAATTAAACCTAACTAACCTAAGTACACCACACACATCTATGCCCGAGGCAGGATTCGAACCTGCGACCGTAGCGGTCACGCGGTTCCAGACTGTAGTGCCCAGAACCGCTCGGCCACACCGGCCGGCACATATCCCGAAAACTGGTTAATATGCTCAGTATGGGTTGTGACCACCTCTGGCAGCAATACAGGCCTGACAACGACAGGCCATGCTGTGAATGATGTCATCAGTCTTATGTTGAGGCAATAAGGCCCATTGCACCTGCAGAGCAGCTCTCAGTCTTGGAGAGCGGCTGGTGGTTACTGACGTGATGCAAGCCATGTACCTAGTGCACCCCAGACATCCTCTATGGTATTCAAATCGGAAAGGCGTGCAGACCACGCCATGTGTGCAATATCTTCCGTTTCCAAGAAAACATCAACCACCCGTGCTCTGGTAGATCGAGCGTTGTCGTCCGTCAATACCGCGTCTGGGCCCGCAGCACCTCGCAACAAAAGCAAATGAGGTCCCAAGACCTCGTCACGATACCTGACAGCAGTTAAACATTGCAGATTTGCCCGTACAATTTCATGAAGAGATGTTTGAGTGATAAACATAATCTCTGCCCACACCATTAGGGATCCTCTTCGATATCTGTCTCTTTCCACAAATTTTGGGTCCCGAAACCGTGTTCCACGTCCCCTCCAGATGCGTATCTTTCGAGAATCACTCTGCCGACTAAATCGGGTCTCATCTGTGAAAACACCATCGGCCCACTGTTCGACTCCACAGATGGCGTATTGATGACTCCACTCCAGACGTTCCCTTCTGTGAAGATGCGCCAGAGGTAGACATACAGCAGGCCATTCTGCCGAAGCCTTCTACGCACTGTTTGCCTCGATACAACATGTCCAGTGGACGCTGAGAGCTCACATGCCAGTTTCCGTGCAGTACTAAGGCGGTACTGTCGTGCCCATACAACCAAATAACGGTCCTCTCATCTGAAGCCACACTTGGCCTGTCCTCCCCTGGTCTTCGGGATACAATTCCGGTCTTTATACACTGTAGCCACATCAGAGAAAGGACAGATCGATTCACGCTATGCCATTGGGCCATATCAGTCTGCGACTGTTCTGCTTCCTTTCATTCTCTGGCCTTCCACCGCGGAGAGTCTAGTAGACATCTTCTGTGTAGCATAGTGCACTGTCTGTGATGGTGTACACAGTGATTGTAGATGTGGAACTAACCGGTAAACATACTCGTTTCATAGATCTCCTGACTACATCGTTGACATGGTTGTCCGTTGATCGCAATGCCGTCTTCTTTGAAGAACACGATCGTACGGACATCTAGTTGACATTTTATATAATTATATCGTAAACTCGACACAGGACGAGAAAATAGACTTTTTTGCTTTAATTTTAGACACCAGTATACGAGGCCTGTTCAGAAAGTAAGCTCCGATTGATTGCCAAATTGAAACCACAGTGAACATCAGAAATGTTTTACTTGTAACAATTAGCTACACCTTTCAGCTACTTCTCTACATAGTCGCCTTTCTGACTTAGACTTTTGTCATAGCGTTGTACCAACTTTTCAATAGCCTCATCATAGAAGGCAGCCGCCAGTGATTTCCGCCAATTCTCCACGCTGGCCTACACCTCGTTGTCTGTGTCAAAATGTTGTCTTCAAAGACAGCGGTTCATGTGACCAGAGATGAAACTCAGGGGGAGACAATTGCGGACTGTATTGTGGGTAATCTCACATTTCCATTTGAAAACGATGCAGGAGCATCTTCATTGCCCCTGCAGAATGCGGCTGAGAATTGTCTTGAAGAAGAAACAGCACGACAGTTATGTAATGTTAGCTGCATAGCTTCAGGCGAAATTTCTCACCAGGCCCTCGTACTTGGCGGCAGACACTATTTTCTAGACATCTTTACGCACTCACTGCGAGCTCAGAAATGAGAAGAGCGACGTGATGCTAACTGGGGTTATACTAGAGACACTACCCAACACATCTGTGCAAAGCTTTATCGGATTTTCATAGTCGTTTCCATTTCGCGACCGATCGGAGCTTACTTTCTGAACGCCCCTCGTATTTTTCCAGTAACAATGTCAATAATAGGCAAAAATCGTAGAGATCCTCTATTCCTGGCAGGAATGAACTGTTTATATGCGTAAATGAGTTGATACTAACTATCAGACCGCGACTGTTACTCACACCAAGTCAATTTTTTAATAAGGGAATTCGAGAGCCATCGTAAAGTGAAATGTGATGAAATGGCTCATCTTAAGGTTGTCTGTGAGACTTCTAGTTCAAATTGGAAGGGAATGCGCTTAACATGAGGGCCAACACGACCGAGAGCCTCCATGCAGGTTAAGGTCGATCGCTAATGGACGTCATGGCGTTATGGAATGTAGTATAACATCATTTTTTTTCTGGATGTGTTCGAGTCTCTCTCTTCCTCTACAGTTTTCATACTCTACAGCTCAGTCTAATACCATGGAAGTTATTCCCTAATGTCTTAACACATTTCCTATTATCCTGTCCTTTCTTCTTGCAGAGTTTTCTGCAGAGAACTTGCTTATTCCTTTCTTCATCAGTCCACTTAAATTTCAACATTCGTCTGTAGCTTCACATCTCAAATGCTCCGCTCCTCTTCTGTTCCGGTTTTCCCACAGTCCATGTTTCATTGTCGTATAATGCTGTGCTCCAAATGTACGTTTTCAGAATTGTCTTCTTCAAATTAAGTCCTATGTTTGATACTAGCTGACTTCTCTTGGCCAAAAATGCCCTTTTTGCCAGTGCTAGTCTGATTCTTATGTCAACCATGGGTTATTTTGCTGCCTAAGTAGCAGAAATGAGTCTGCTTCGTGATCCCCATTTCATAATTCACATAGAATGAGGAATTCGCCCAGTCTGTTAACGAAAGAAAATTTTGATGTTGAAGTTGAGAGGGATATGGTAGTATCGTCTGTTAATATCGAACGTTAATCTCTCACAACCTTCACACATTGTTACTAGTAGATTTCATTCTTTTGCGTCTTCTAAATCTTTATTTTATTGCGTGTTATGTGCTGTTGACACATTGGAGGCCCTAGCCACACGACATTTCCATTTTTTTCATGAGAGTGGGAATATTTTCCCTTCTAGTGTTCTCTGATGAAAGGACACCAAATACCTGAAAGTGTCAAATTCTTTAGGTTTTACGATACCTGAACGAATAAAACATCAGCCTTTTCATAAATATATAAGAAATACATAAGAAAACAAGCAGATCAATCAGTTTTCGTTTAAAAAAAGGTTTTATGACAGTAGAAAAGTCGTCTCTATTGAAGGTGAAAATAGTTTTTTGTTTTTCTTGTATACATATTTAAAAAGAATATGGGAAACACAGGTTAAACTAAAGAGAGGGTATATACGGCCTTCTACATATTGTTTGATATGTTTCTGTGAATAAAGTTTCTAGAACAAATTAACACTGATCTTGGAAATGTTTGGTCAACAGGAAAAGAATGCAGAAAGCTGTTCTAATGCTTAACACTGCAACCAATGAAAGTAGAGGAGACTCATCTGACTGGAGAGAAAATACTTAGGGCGTTCCACAAGATTCAATTTTAGGTCTACTAGTGTATCTTATTCATGTTAACGACTTTCTGTCTAATATACAACAAGGGAATTAGTTCTTTTTGTGGGTGTCACTAGTATTGTAAGCAATCGAAACATATATGCAGCAACAGAAGAAAAGACAAGTAATATTCTTGAAAGTACTATTGAGAGGTTTACTGTGAATGGTCTCACTCATAATTTCAGACACACAACACATTTTGTTCTGAACATCTAGAAGTACTGCACCAACAACAAGTGTAACACTTGGTGAGAAAATTGTAACTAGGGTGGAAGTTCAAAATATTTCCATGTTCATATCGATGAGAATTTAAAGCAGAAAAAGCACTCCTAAAACAAGCTACTTAAACCACATTTGCACTGAGAATCATTGCAGATCTTGGGGTGAGAGAAATCAGTTGACATATTTTAAATATTTTCATTCGATAATGTTGTATGGACTAATTTTCTAGGGTAACTTATATTTAAGAAAAAGAGTCTTGATTTCTCAGAAATATGCTGGAACAGTAATATGTGATGGTCACTCCCAGTCATCTTCTACACATTTGTTTAATGAGTTAGGCATTTTTATTACTGCTTCACAGTATATGTATTCCATTGGGAAGGGTCCACAACTTGTGATCTAGTGGTTAGCATTTTTGCCTTTAATTTCTGAGGACTTGTATGTGGTTCGTGGCCAGATCGAAGATTTTCTCCACTTGAGGACTGGGTGTCCGTGTTGTCCTCGTTATTTCATCTCATTACCATCGACACATCAGACAGAAAGACTTGCACTAGGCTATCCTCAGTCAATAATATCATATGATCATTTCATTTTCACTCAACAAGTTTGCTGTAAACAATCCACTGCATTCAGAACAAGCAATGATGTAGGTAATTACAATACCAGAAGGAAATATTACATTCATTACTCCACATTAAGATCGTCTTTAGAACAGAAAGGGGTCCACAATACTGTCACCAAAATTTTTGATCTCTTAACCAATGATATAAAATGTTTAACAGGCAGCGAAGTTAAATTTGAAAACAAACTAAAAACGTTTCTCCTTGATAACTCGTTCTGTTCTGTAGAATAATGTGTATTTTTGTAGTGTGTAAAAGATGGTGGTTGGGAATTACTAACTCACATCTGTATCAATAAAAAAATTAAAATTGAAATTAAAATAGAAACTTGTAAGTGACCACCATGTTGCCATATTGACATATGAACATGAATGTAAAGTATTCACTCCACATTGTACAATTAATCGTACAAATGATCCATGGAATGTGGAACAAACCTGACACTTTACATATACTTTAAGTTCTCAGTGGCACGGAAAATTTACCAAATGACTTTTGTCAAGAACATCCATTAATTTATCTTTTTTTTCAGTTCACAGCACTCACTGTTAGTTCCTAAATGCCAATATGTGTGTTGTTAGTGTTTGTAAAATGGCTGGTATCTTCTAATCTGACAATTACCGTTCAGTGCTGGGCTAAACAACATGACATATTGGCGTTCCATCTGGTGTGAAGATACCACGGTTTGATGACGACGTTCCCTTCCGTTCAGAGAAGTCTCGTTGGTGTTTAGTGTGAACTATTCTGTAGCTGTTGTTCATGTGTCAAAATTGGCTACATTGTACTATCACTACTGATGTTTCTTTTTTCTCCCTTCTTTCTAGACCGATCATCGCAAGCTTGCGATAGAGGGTAGCTCGTGTACTAATACCACATTCAGCGGCATTTGCAAATGATCCACTGGAAGAATGACTGTATGTCTCTGGTAGAACTCAAATTCCTGTTCATTTCGTGAGGTATATGTGGAAGGATGATAGTGAAGGTGATGATGTGATGAAGAAGGTGATGATGATGATGGTTGTTTTTGGGCCAATGACTTAAGGATATGAGGGAGAAAAAGTTAGCTGGACAAATGAGAAGAATCTACAATTGCTGAGAATTTCAAAGAGATCACTTGACAACGATTGACTAAAACAGGGTATGTAATACAGTAGAGAACAAATGGGTACCCCCGAGAGATGGAATAGTGAAAGGCAGCAGAGGATCAAATAGGCAAAAAGACAAGCCCCAATAGGAATTCTTGGATAACACAAAACGTACTGATTTTAACTGAGTAAAGGAGAAAATATAAAGAAATTCATCAAATGAAGAAGACAAAAGTGAATAGAGATGTGAAAAAATTATATTGACCGAAAATGCTAAGTGGCTAAACTGGAATAGCTACAGAACAAATGCAAGGCTATTGAAGCATGCATAACCAGGGGAAAGGTATGTGACATCTATAGGAGAAAAAAGAGAGAGTTTTGAAGTAAAGAGAAGCAGCTGAATGAATATCTAGAGCTCGTATGTCAGGATAATACTAATCAAAGACGGGGAAAGCTGGAGGGGAAAGCAATATGTAGGAGGGCTGTATGAGGACAATGAACTTGAAGACAATAGTTTGGAAGGGGAAGAGGAAGTAACTGAACATCCGATGGGAGTTAAGATACTGTGAGTGGAATTTGACAGAGTACTAAGTCGATATAAGACACCTGAAGTAGATCGCATTCCCTTAGGGTTGTTTAGACATAGAGAAAGTATTCCATCTGATGTCCAAGATATATGAGACAGAGGATAAACCATTAGAATTCACAAACAATCTAATAATTCCAATTACAAAAGTGCTGACAGGTTTCGTGAATCAAGTTCTCACGGCCCAGCTTATAACAGCAGGGTACAAGGAATTGGCTAGCGAGCAGTGATGGCGTTTTCTTCACGGAGCCATGTCTGAACTCTGCCGGCGACGAGACAAAGTGACGCAGGCGCGGACACGTGCGTTAAATGCCGCCCGTGAGAGGGGTGTGACGAGCCACCCACGTGTCGGGGTCAGCACAACAGCCAATTACGGGCCACACGTGGCGTCGCGTCTTAGTTAACATTCCCCACTGGCGTGCGCGCTGAATTCCTGTCCGTCCCGTGTGGGGCATCCACCCACACTCACGCGACCGCGCCACACTTTCCTTGTCAACAGCAGCTGCTCTGGCAACCCGCGAAAGAGTTTTCACAAACTAACAGAAAAAATTGCATCACCTAAACGTAATTAATTTAGAGCAACGACATTTAGAGAATGCATTAAACTAGGTAACATATTCAAGTGATTAATATTGAAAGATCACAGATTAATGTACGCACGATATAAGCCACCGCAAATATGAAATACTGGTACATTAATAACAAGTGTAGCCGCCAGAATGTTGTATAAAGGTGCCGGATGCCAGTTTGTGCGATAGAGTTCCATGCCTGTCGTACTTGAACAGTCGGTACTCGGACGGTTAATGCTGGTTGTGGATGACGTGGAGTGGTTGTCCGGTGATATCTCATATGTCTCCGGGAGACAGATATGGTGATCGATCAGATCAAGGCAACATATCGACGCTCTGTAGAGCATGTTAGCTTACAACAGTGGTATGTGGGCGAGCGATATTTTGTTGGAAAACACCCCCTGGAATGCTGTTCATCAATGGCAGCGTAACAGGTCGAATCATCAGATTGATGTACAAATCTGCAGTCAGGGTGGGATAACCACGTAAGTGCTCCTGCTGTCATGCGAAATAGCACCTCAGACCATAACTTCAGGTATAGGTCTCTTGTGTCTAGCATGCAGACAGATTGGTTGCACGGCCTCAACTGGCGTCCTTCAAACCGGCACAAAGCCATCACTGGAACCAAGGAAAAACCAGCTTTTATCAGAATACACAACATACCTCCGCTCTACCTTGCGCTCCAATGAGCTTGACACAACTACTGGACGCTTCTGAAGCCCCAAATGGCGGTCATCAGGGATCAGTGGAATGCTCGCTAAAGGGAGTCTGGCTGGTAGCTGTCCTTGCAGTTCATTGTGTCACTGTGGTGCCAGCTGCTGTGAAATTGCTTCTGCAGACGCAGTATGATGCACCAGATCTCCATGTCGAACGCAATGGTCGTCCCTCTCGGTGTGACAAGTGACTGTCTGGAGCGCGGTCTTCTTGTGACCGTACAGTCTCGTGACCGTCACTGCCAGCAATCGCGTAATGTTGCTACAATCCTGCCAAGTCTTTCTACAGTATCGCAGAAGGAACATCCAGCTTCTCGTAGCCCTATCCTTTATTGTACGATTATCTGACAGCGGAACAAACATTGGTAGCAGTTACTTCTGTAAAATATCTGGGAGTATGCGTACGGAACGATTTGAAGTTGAATGATCATATAAAATTAATTGTTGGTAAGGCGGGTGCCAGGTTGAGATTCATTGGGAGAGTCCTTGGAAAATGTAGTCCGTCAACAAAGGAGGTGGCTTACAAAACGCTCGTTCGACCTATACTTGAGTATTGCTCATCAGTGTGGGATCCTTACCAGATCGGGTTGACAGAGGAGACAGAGAAGATCCAAAGAAGATCGGCGCGTTTCGTCACAGGGTTATTTGGTAAGCGCGACAGCGTTACGGAGATGTTTAGCAAACTCAAGTCGCTAACTCTGCAAGAGAGGCGCTCTGAATCGCGGTGTAGCTTGCTGTCCAAGTTTCGAGAGGGTGCGTTTCTGGATGAGGTTTCGAATATATTGTTTCCCCGTACTTATACCTCCCGAGGAGATCACGAATGTAAAATTAGGGAAATTAGAGCGCGCACGGAGGCTTTCCGGCAGTCGTTCGTCCCGCGAACCATACGCGACTGAAACAGGAAAGGGAGGTAATGACAGTGGCACGTAAAGTGCCCTCCGCCACGCACCGTTGGGTGGCTTGCGGAGTAGAAACGTAGATGTAGATGTATTACACGACCTCGTTCAAACTCATTTAGTAGCTGATAATGGCTAACATAAACTCACCACGTCCAATCTCAAAGGTAACTAACGCTTAGGACCCTCAAAGCGTGTATTTAAAGCAAACCTGATTTGCATCCGCGGGAAATTTTAATAAATATCATCTTTCAGATCTAGAAAGAGGCGTACCAACTTTCGTTTATTTCGCACATCTCCTTCTCGGTTTTACGATTTTTTTTCCGTCAGTGTATTTTTCAGTTGCGCAAAGATAGAGGTGAAACTTCCTGGTAGGTTAAAACTGTGTGCCGGACCGAGACTCGAACTCGGGACCTGTGCCTTTCCCGGGCAAGTGCTCCACCATCTGAGCTACCCAAGGACGACTCACGCCCCGTTCTCACAACCTTACTTCTGTCAGTACCTCGTCTCATACCTTCCAAACTTCACAGAAGCTCTCCTGGGAAACTTACAGAACTAGCACTCCTGGAAGAAAGGATATTGCGAAAACATGGTTTAGCCATTCCGACAGATAGAGGTGCTGCCGCGACGTAGGGACAGCGTCTGTGTGTACTATAGGAACGCCCTCTGTCCCGGGTTCGAAACCAGGCACTTTGAGAAAAATCATCAGCAATGACGCCCAAAGTCTTTTGTCGTAAGAAATCACTCATTCTGCAAACGGGTTCGTCAAAGAGGGTGGAGGAATTGTTAAAATTTCTGGGCACCATCTTGCTATTCGTGTGGGAAACTGTCCAAAGGGCGGTAAAACTTAAGAATGTTTAACGTCATTGGGATGCAGAAGGAAATGCAAAATCACTGAATTGTAGTCACATAATGTGCATCCCCAAGAAATGTGACCTTTAATTGAGAAAACCTATCGTGATGCTCACTCTGTTCGCGAAAGATTCCACTTTAGTTTCCCTATTTAGTCTCAAGAAGGGGCCAGCCGAGGTAAACCTGACCGTAAGGGAAGGACTGGTAAGTCAACGAACGTTTAATATTTTAGGACTGAGATGTCAGAATTTTTAATGTGGGGTAAAATTTTAAAATGGAAATGCAGACAAGCAATGCAGATATAGTACGAGCTAGTGAAGTGAAACCGAAAAAAGACTACGATTTCTGGATACACGAATATAGTGCGATATGAAGAGCAACAGATTGAGATGGCGCAACGAGCGACGCCACTGGACAATGGATGACTGCAAACAAACAATTTGGAGTGATGAATGACGCTATACCCGGTGGCAATCCGATGCAAGAATTTGAGTGTGGAGAATGCTTGCAGATCATTTCCTGCAATCCTGTGTAATGCCGAGTGACGTATGGAGGAGGTTGTGTTGCGGCATGGAGGTGTTTTCCGTGGTTAGGGTGTGATGCCCTTATTGCGCTTAAGGAAACCCTATATCAGGATGGATAAGTACACGTTTTACAACAATGTGTACTGTGCGCAGTAGAGGAACAGTTCGGAGACGATGAACGATTGTATCAGCACGAAAATGCACCCCATCATAAAGTAGCCTTTGTGGGGCAATGCATTATAGATAACAGCTGTTCTGAAATAGACTGACCTACCTAGAGTCCCGAACTCAACCCAATGGAATGGCTTCGGGATGAGTTAGAAAGTCTACTTCGCTCATGATCCGAGCGTCTAACCGCACCATCTTCTCTGATTTCGGCTCTGGAGTAAGAACGAGCTGCCATTCGTCTACAGACGTTCAGAAACCTCACTGAAAGCGTCCCCAGCAGATTTCAAGCCGCTATAAAGGCGTAGGGTGGGCAAACTTCTTATTAATGCCCACTAATAAGTGTCCGGATACTTTTGATCACTAGCCAAAAATGAAAATGTTTTGGGCTCAAAACCTGATCGTGGTATTTTTACCACATTTTTCTCACAGAAGCGCAATCTAACGGCTCCTGTGAAGACACGTAACAGCATCACTTCGGTACGAAAGTAGGGGACAGGATAAATCTTGGGCTCGACATGTATGTTGCAACGCACATTCAGTTACACTGCGAGAATTATTGAAAAATAAGAAACAATCGATGGCTTTTGCTGTGCCCATGGTTTAGCGGAAGCCCACAAACCATACCGATGACTGTTATTTCTGCTTGACTCCACCTGTAAAGGCAGGATTCTCTGGGAAGAAAAGAAGAACTGTGCAGTACCCAATCTTCGATCTGCTAATCGACCTATTTTGCATTCAAATAGTTTACTAGTTCCTACTCCACCGAAAAGTGTGTCTTTGAAGTAGAAAATGGAGACAGTGTGGAACAAGAAGAAGAAGAAAAACCAGACCATCCTTCCACATCCAGTGACCTTGATTTTGAGGAAAAAGATGATAAACCGCACAGACTGAGTCAAGCGGAAAGGAGTGACCTCATTACAGACCCTTACCTGTCAAAGGAGAAAGCAGAAATTCTTGAGTCTCGACTGCAGCAGTAAAATCTTCTCGAAAGTGATGTCACAGTCTCACAGTACGGGAAACGTCACATGGAACTGCTTCCCTTTTTGGAGAAGAAAAAGATCTTGTTCTTTGCTGCGACATTAGTGACTTGATGAAATGTCTGAATTTGAACAATGATCCAACTGAATGGAGGCTGTTCGTAAACTCCTTCAAGCTTAGTTCGTAAGCTGTGTTACTTCACAACGGCAACAGTCTTCCTTCTATTCCTTTTGGTCATGCAGTTTACATATCCAAATATGACAGTCCTCTTGGACCCAATCAGTTATCAGGAACATAAATGGAAAATCTGTGGTGATGTAAAAGTCAATGATTTATTCTTACGAATGCAACTGGGGTACACAAAACATTGCTGTATGTGGGGCAGTAGGGATATGAAATAGCATTTTATTGAAGCAAACCGATTTCCGAGAAATCTTTTTTTTTTTTTCATTTTGAGTCATCAATCTGCTGACCTGTTTTGACGTGACCCGCCACGACCTCCTCTCCTGCGCCAACCTCTTCATATCAGAGTACCACTTGCAACCCACGTCCTCAATTATTTGGTAGATGTCTTCCAATTTCTGTCTTCCTCTACAGTTTTTGCCCTCTACAGATCCCTCTAGTACCATGGAACTCATTCCATGATGTCTTAACAGATGTCCTGTAATCCTGTCCATTCTCCTTGTCAGTGTTTTCCACATATTCCTTTCCTCCCCGATTCTGCGTAGAGCCTCCTCATTCCTCGCCTTATCAGTTCATCTATCAACATTCTTCTGTAGCATCACATCTCAAATGCTTTGATTCTCTTCCGTTCCGGTTTATCTATAGTCCATGTTTCACTACCGAAAAATGCTGTGCTCCAAACGTATATTCTCAGAAATTTCTTCCTCACACTAAGGCCTATGTTTGATAGAAGTAGACCTCTCTTGGCCAGAAATGCCGTTTATGCTACTGCTAATCTGCTTTTGATGTCCTCCTTGTTCGTCATTGGTTATTTCGCTGCGTAGGTAGCAAAATTCCTTAATTTCATCTATTTCGTGACCATAAATTCTGTTGTTAAGTTTCTCGCTATTCTCATTTCTGATACTTCTCGTTACTTTCGTCTTTCTTCAGTTTACTCTCAGTCCATATTCTGTACTCATTAGACTGTCCACTGCATTCAGCAGATCATGTAATCCTTCTTCAGTTTCACCCAGGAAAGCAATGTCATCTGTCAATAGTGTCATTGTTATCCTTCCATCCTGAATTTTAATCCACTCCTGAATCTTTCTTTTATTTCCATCCTTGCTTCTTCGATGGACAGACTGAACAGGAGGGACGAAATACTATATCCCTGTCCTACACACCTTTTAATTCAAACATTTAGTTCTTGATCATCCATTCTCATTATTCCGTCTTGGCTCTTGTACATATTGTATATTACTCGTTTCTCCCTATAGCTTACTCCTGTTTTTCTCAGAATTTCGAACATCTTGCACCATTTTATATTTTCGAACGTTTTTTACAGGTCGACAAATCCTATGAACGTGTCTTGGTGTTTCTTTAGTTTTGCTTCCATTATCAACCGCAATGTCAGAATGTCTCTCTGCTGCCTTCACGTTTCCTAAAGCCAAACTGATCGTCATCTAACACAGCCTTAATTTTCTTTCCATTCTTTTGTATAGTATTCTTGTCAGCAACTAGGATGCATGAGCTTTTAAGCTGATTGTGCTATAATTCTCGCACTTGTCAGCTCTTGCAGTCGTCGGAATTGTGTGGATGATTTTTTTCCGAAAGTCAAACGGTATATTGCCAGCCTCTTACATTCTACACGCCAATGTAGAATGTTAGTTTTGTTACCAGTTTGTTTGATGCAGAGAAAAAAAAAACAATCAACACACGGATTATGTACATATTAAAGTACCACATACAAAAACACCTGAACCTTGTGTTATACCTCCATGCATTTCAGTGGTTAACACCAACGTCATCAAGTCGTCAAACATGTAATTACTTTTTTGTATTAGCAAAGAGCAGAGACGCCATGTCGTAGCAGCAGTGTTGTTACTGTAAAAAATATTTTTTATCGTCGGCAACCTGTTTTCCAATGGCCTCCCGCAGTGAAAAGGTTCAAAATGGTTCAAATGGCTCTGAGCACTATGGGACTCAACATCTGAGGTCATCAGTCCCCTAGAACTTAAAACTATTTAAACCTAACTGAGCTAAGGGCGTCACACACATCCATGCCCGAGGCAGGATTCGAACCTGCGACCGTAGCGGTCGCGGGGTTCCAAACTGAAGCGCCTAGAACCGCTCGGCCACACCGGCCAGCCGCAGTGAAAAGGGGTCAAGAGTGTAACTATATAGTTCTCTAAGTGAAGGCTGTGTAAGGAACCACTGAAATGTGTAGTGATGTAATACGTGACTGCCACATAAAATGGTTTTTAACTGTCTGTAATTATCAGTCTAGATCTCATGATGTCATCCATTATCAACGAAATAATAACCATAATCATAATCGTTTCTAAGATTCAAGGCACCGTATGCAACACGTAAACCGTTAGGTGACCTTCCCCATCATCTACTGATGTGCCAAAACATTATGACCTCCTGTTTAGTAGAGTGTTGTTCCAGCTTTCGAAATCAATAAAGCCGTATTTCTAAGTAACATTGATTCGACATGTCCTTGGCAGGTTTCTGGAGATATGTGGCACCAGATGTCTAGGTACAGATCAATAATTCCCGTAAAATACGGGCCGGTGGTTTTTGGATGCGTCCCAGAAGTGTTCCACAGTTTTCAGATCAAACGAATTCTTTGGTCAAGACTTGAAAGTGAGTTCGTTATCATACTGCTCAAACCATTGTAACATGATTCTGACCTTGCGACCCATACACTCATCCTGCTGCAAGACGCCGTCGCCGTCGGGGAAGGCATGAGGCATGAATGAATGCACGTTGTCCGCAAGAATGTTCACACAGTCCACAGCTGTCAAGGTGCCTTCATTTACTAGCATAGGTCTCAGGTGAATGTCCCTGAAAGCACACTACAGCTCTCATTGGTCTGCCTCTGTGCCACGACATATGTTCCGAGCAGTCATTCGCCTGGAGAATAGCTTATCCGGGCGTCACCGCGGACCTTGTACAACAAGCCGTATGATTCATCCGACAAGATGAAATGTTTCCATTTGTCCACAGTCCAATCTCGACGTTCGCGTGCCCACTGCAATCGTAAATAATGATGCCATAGGTTTAACATGGGAACATGCAGCGGTCTTCTGCTGAGCAGCGATATGATTGAAAATGTGCTCTGAATGGTGAGCTCCGAAACACTAGTGGCTCCACCAGTATTTTTCTCTGAAATCGGATCTTCCACAGATCGCCACTTCTCTTATTTAGCAGAATGGGCAATCCTCCCACCTTCACGTTCTATGAAGAGCCGTGGGTGGCTAACGGCTTACTGTCTACTTGTTGTTTCAACATCTTGCGGCCACTTTTCATAGATTTTCACGACAGTAGCACGTGAACTGCCAATTACCTACACTGTTCCCAACATGCTCTTTCTATGCACTTGACCATAATAATCTGGCCTTTATAAAAGTCGCTTATGTCAGTGTATTTCGACAGTTGCTTCGTGTATCATAGCTAGAATGATTCCCTGTTCGAGTCTTCTCCGCTTATGTGCTGAACTTTCCTTACCCTGTCACATATTCGCAGTGCCACGAGATGGCATTGTCTCACGTTGGCTGGTGGTCATAACGGTTCGGCTCATCAGTGTATTACAAGTGACATAGAACAACAACTATTGGGGTATTTGGTGAAATTTGTTTTCTTATTTTTAGTTTCATTTTCTCTCCAGTTGTTAATAAGTCGATTTTAAGCTCGATACTAAAACGTTACTCGTTCAGAAACAAAAGGAGTGGGGTTCCATAGAGCGTGGACCCATCTTTAGCGTTTCTTCTTCTAGTGTCTCCTGACATTGGGATACATGTCATAGACTATGGACAAAGAGGTGAGAGACAAACGATTCTGGTTAAAATATTGACACCTGCTACTGTTGTAAGGCTCGTTCTTAACTGACTGCATTTTGCATATCATTCTGAGGGTCTGAGGTCAGAAACTGGTGGTCATCTGTTGTTGAAGTTTCTCATGAACATTATATTTTCACTCGAAAGAACACAAAAATCAAATTTGGTTATGGTGCCTTAAGTACACAGCTTCTGCACTAAATCATCATTATGATGGGTAAAATGGCATTTGAAAGTTTGTAGTTTTGAAAGAAAATCTATCGTCGTCAGAATTTAACATTTATTGCAATAGCATTTGCTATAAAATGGTGTGACCAATCTGTTTATTTTCTACTATATGTTCAGCAAGCCATAGATTTTAGTAAATTCATGTTGCTGAGAAAGTGCATCATATTTACTCATATCATACAGAATGTTGACATCGAATATTAAGTTTTTAGAGCTGTTTTCAGAGCTTCAGTATTTGAGCAACGTTCTCGTTAGCAGTCATCTGTCTTTCACTTTTATTTAAATGACTGTATCTTTGTATTCAGCTCTACAACCAATTCAATTTATTTACACATAGTCATATTTTTCTGCATCAAGCTGCAATTTTATGCTGAAGACATCTTTCATTTATAGTTAACAACTTCCACTCAAGTATTACATCGGTGTACTATCTGTGTCTCTTTGACTTTCAAGTGTCTGATGGAGCTCACAAAAATCATCTCACGCAAAGCACATGTCAAGAACCCATGACACCACAAGCTACCTTTCCATATGTATCACGTAACAAGTCGTGCGCTTCTTATCTATCATGTGACATGCTACACGTCCTTTTCCAGCAGGTAACTGCAGAGTTTTAAAGTAGAAACAGCCGATCACACTGTAATATTTTAGGAACCATTAAAATGAAACAGCCATTCAAAGTGTAGCCTCAGAGCAGCCATACATAAGTTTTTACGCCATGTTCAAGAGTATTTATCCAGAAAGCCTGTGTAAAGGCTGTAACTTATAATATTTTCACATCTAAAATACATCACCAGTACATATACATACACTCCCACAGCCACCAATCTCCCACACATACATTTTTATGCTGTGAACTTACAGGTAGAGCAGCAGTAGTGAAAGTGAAAATTTCAATCTCTGTATCACACATGGTACAAAGCACCTTAAATTAACTCTTTTTCACATCTTAATTGTTCTATGACAGTTTTTTCCATGTCTGCAAAATACGTCATTAACATAAGAAAATGCAATGTTTACATCAAATGCCACAATGTAATTTCCCATCAAAACTAGTGCCTAAACATTTCTGTGAACTCTCAAACTAAGTGCCCCAATCTTATTGTCTTGCCTAAATAATTATAAAACATCTATGCATAAAGATAACATCTTAAGCAATCAATTTGAGGCCTAGACCTGGAGTAAGACACAATGAAGCCTCAAATTAAATATTTCTATATCTAAATTATTGTGTCATGGTTGTCAAGTGTCACAATGTTAATTCAATATGTAAAGTGTATGCAAAAATATGTCATAAATACAAAAAATGCAATGTTGATATCAGTTTTCATAATGTTCTTATGCATACCCACACACACACACCCACACATATCCATGAGATTAGTGCTTAAAACGTTTGGGAACTCTCAAGGTAAGTGCTGAAATGCCATTTTCATGCCTAAGTAGCTATACTACACATGTGGATAGAAAATAATATTCTGAACAGGTAATTTTTACATTTTCATTTGCTGTATGGTGTAATAGACCTTCGTTTTAAATATTACCACATCTACATTGTTCTGTAATGATTGCCAAGTGCTACAGTAATATATTCATAGCAGAAATATGTAAAAAATGATGCCTTTTCAATTTTTAGAATATGTTATTGGTGGATCATAGGACGAACTTACATCACCTAGTGTTTTTACAAATTTTTCAGCTTAACCTCAACAAGCACTAATTTAGGGCCCAAAGCTAACAAACACAACATGTTCTGTACCAGAAAATGTAATTATTATTAACAGTCTAATATTGCTTTTATTTGCATTTAAAATACATCTAGTAGAGGTTATTTACAAAACGAACTTTTGAGTTATGTTGCAGTATTCACTAATTGTGTCTACATCTACACCTACATCTACATCCATACTCCGCAAGCCACCTGACGGTGTGTGGCGCAGGGTACCTTGAGTACCTCTACCGGTTCTCCCTTCTATTCCAGTCTCGTATTGTTCTTGGAAAGAAGGATTGTTGGTAGGCTTCTGTGTGGGCTCTAATCTCTCTGATTTTATCCTCATGGTCTCTTCGTGAGATATACGTAGGAGGGAGCAATATACTGCTTGCCTCTTCAGTGAAGATATGTTCTCGAAACTTTAACAAAAGCCCATACCGAGCTACTGAGCGTCTCTCCTGCAGAGTCTTCCACTGGAGTTTATCTGTCATCTCCGTAACGCTTTCGCGATTACTAAATGATCCTGTAACGAAGCGCGCTGCTCTCCATTGGATCTTCTCTATCTCTTCTATCAACCCTATCTGGTACGGATCCCACACTGGTGAGCAGTATTCAAGCAGTGGGCGAACAAGCGTACTGTAACCTACTTCCTTTCTTTTCGGATTCTTCCAGTGAATCTCAGTCTGGCATCTACTTTATCGACGATCAACTTTATATGATCATTCCATTTTAAATCACTCATAATGCGTACTCCCCAATAATTTATGGAATTAACTGCTTCCAGTTGCTGACCTGCTATATTGTAACTAAATGATAAAGGATCTTTCTTTCTATGTATTCGCAGCACATTACACTTGTCTACATTGAGATTCAATTGCCATTCCCTGCACCATGCGTCAATTTACTGCAGATCCTCCTGCATTTCAGTACAATTTTCCATTGTTACAACCTCTTGATACACCACAGCACCATCTGCAAAAAGCCTCAGTGAACTTCCAATGTCATCCACAAGGTCATTTATGTATATTGTGAATAGCAACGGTCCTATGACACTCCCCTGCGGCACACCTGAAATCACTATTACTTCGGAAGACTTCTCTCCTCGGGAGGACGACGGTTCAATCCCACGTCTGGCCATCCTGATTTAGGTTTTCCGTGATTTCCCTAAATCGCTCCAGGCAAATGCCGGGATAGTTCCTTTCAAAGGGCACGGCCGACTTCCTTCCCCGTCCTTCCCTAATCCAATGAGACCGATGACCTCGCTGTCTGGTCTCCTTCCCCCAAAAACCACCACCACCACCACCACTTCTCTCCATCGAGAATGACATGACATTCCCTTTAAAATGTTGCAGACTATATTTCCTACAATCAGGTACTAAATAACACCAAAACCTAACCAAAATATGTGATGTGAAGACACATACAACATAGCCACAAGACAAACAAAGTGATGAAACATGATTTTCAGAGGAAAGGAAGGAATCTGTTTTGGAATGATTTTTTTTATTGTGAAGCAGCATATAAGGGCACATTTGCATGCCGTGCGTGAGTTTCCTCGGAAACGCGAAATCTTAATTAAATAATTAATCTCTGACAAATAAATAAAGCCTATGGCACAGAACTGCGGCGCTATGCCGCTGATAAAACAAAATACAATTATGACACTCTTATGTTTGATTAAGATGAAGGAGGTCGAGGAG
Source organism: Schistocerca americana (assembly GCF_021461395.2). Lineage (NCBI taxonomy): Eukaryota > Metazoa > Arthropoda > Insecta > Orthoptera > Acrididae > Schistocerca > Schistocerca americana. The sequence goes on along the minus strand of NC_060121.1, from coordinate 404,611,200 downwards.
AATAGCTGAGGCTGGAAGCACGTATATTTTATTAACTGGCACACCGCCATATTTGATGTTATATAAGAACACTGCGAGTTGCAATCTTACTAGGCACTCGGTCCTGTGTTGATTCTATATTTATGAAAGTAAGCTGAATTTTTTAACTGTAGGCTTATTCGTTGAATATATCTGATTTAACTAACTGTGTAAACTTTTTATGTTTAGTAGATAGTCACCTCTGTACGACGTATTGACATGGCTGGCAAATTATTCTAATATTGAGATTTAGATTTTGAGTCCGCACCTACCACAGCAGTCTTTGGAAACGATTTAAATACGAAGTCCGATTATTTGAACCACATTTCATGGTCAACTACGAATAACATTGCATTTACGAAAAAGCCTTTGTCAAGCATCTGATATCAAATAATTAAACGTCCACGTTCCAAATAAGCAAATATTAATTACATCCAATCACTATTATACATATACAATAATTAATATTTTATTTTATTTAATTAATTTATTTATTTATTTTATAAGCACTTACACTGTATATTTTAGTAATGTGCTAGGAAACATCTGGAATTCTTACATCCATGACAACATAACCGAAAGTAATTCTGTAACAAAATAGGGATGAAACAGAGCCAAAGATGATGCTGCAAGGACAGAGAATGGAAGAGTGCTGTCTCGAAAATACAGTCTTTGCCAATGAAATAAAAATTTCTAAGTAGAAATTTTGAGTACAAAACACATGCAGGTTGCTTATCATAATACACAAGTATAGCTGTAGATCTGTGACTGTCAATGAAAATATAAACTTTGCAGCAAAAATACTCATGCCTCATATATTGCTATTACTGATAAAACTTGCAGTTTGAGCAGCACTTGTTGATGACCAAAGCTCAGCTGTTGTGCCACACTTTGGAAGCACAATCGACTTCCAGAGTAAATATTTTGGCATCTAAATTGTCTGTACTACTTATTAATATACATGCAGCTAGCTTACTGACACTACTTAAGTAAAATATATGTTAGTCATCGACTGTAATTCCATCTTTCTACCGTGTATTAACACCATGCTCTAGTTTCATTAAAATATGTAAAAATTTATTGAAAAACATTGTGTAACACACAAACACTACTACTGGTCTAACTTACTGCTTGAAATACACTTGTTGATAAGAATTATCAAATTAAACAATTTATTACCTTTCTAAATTAGTCAAAAATTCATCTCTAAAAGTGATACCAAAGTCAGCCACACACTATGCTGGGGTATTAACTTCTTCTTTCAGTTCAAAATGTTGTCATCTTCTGCTGTCACACAGTGGAAACTACATGCCACTTTGATGAAATACCATACTTAACAGTAGTAACACACATTCATACAGGTGAGAAACGACGACTGCTTGCCTTCGGTGTCGCCCAAACATTATAGTGACTCCATGATAGGGTATTAATTTTTGTCTTACAGTACGAAAGGCTTATCATCTTACAGTGACAATATTAAGCAGGCTAATCAGTGATAGTTGACACAAATGAGTTTTCAGAGTGGGTGACAATAATGCTCAGTTTACATGGTGAATACCTCAATAACTACATGCACATATCTTAGCATGACTGTCCGTACATCACTTAGCAAGTTCCAAATAGTTCTGAATAGTTCTGACTACTTTCAACAAGTTATGACAAGTCACAGCTATATGTTACAGAAAAATTGCATATAACTGACAGTAGCCCCCATCTGCAGAAACAACTAGATGGAGCAATGATGTCAGTTGAAAAGGTGAATACCATTATCCTCTTATACTATTGGTTGGTAGTGATGATAGTCAATTGACAAGGTGACTGCCATTGCCCCCAATATTTCTGCATGAGAAAACGCTGATCAGTTTACAAGGTGACTGCCAGTACCATGTGTGCTTAAGATCCATAATAAACAACTATGTGATTCCTGATGCCATAAATATGTTATCATAAGTAGTAAAACAGACAATTAACTCTGATATATCAAAGAGAGTCAATTTGCAATTTACAGGATAACTGACATTAACATATCTGTTAAAAATTTTTTACATTTCACACTAATTGCCTTTTTCACTGCTTTTCTAACTTACTAATGGTTACACAGTACTAAAGTGAGCCCCTAATTTGCAGTCAAAAATCCAGTGATTTGAAGAATATAATTTTATGCAATGCTACTGTTAAACCATCTCATAAAAAAAGGGATAATTCTGATGCTAACAATTACTGCCCAGTCTCACGTCTGATAACTGAAACCAAAATTCTTGAAAAATTAGTGTTCAAGAGTAGCTTCAAATATTTGTAAAAATGAAGACTAATATCTTGTGATCTCTCAAAGGCTTTTGACTGTGTGTGAATCATGAAATTTTCTAGATAAGCTTGGGCATTGTGGTATGAGTGGGACAGAGCATTTATTCACATTTATCTGGAAGAACACAGAAAGTTTACATTAACAGTACAGATAGACTTAAAAAATCATCAGAGTCCTCTAACTGGGGATTATCAAGAATGGTGTCCCACAGGATTCAGTCTTGAGTCCCCTATTGTTCTTAATACCTATTAATGACTTGAAACTCCATATTCATGAAGCTGCAAAGTTAGTCGTTTTGCTGATCATACAAGTATTGTAATCAGACCCAAAAAACAAGAATTAGCTAAGGAAATTGTAAACACTGTCTTTCAGAGAATTATTAAGAGGTTCTCTGCTAATGGACTCTCACTAAATTTTGAGGGAACAGTATAACCAGTTCTTTACAGTAAATGGTGTAGTACCATTCATAAACATAGAGTTTGGACAGATGTCTGTTATTAAGGCAGAATATTTAAATTTTCTGAATGTGTGCACAGATGAGAAATTGAATTGGAAGAAACACATTGATGATCTGTTGAAATGCTAGGTTCAACTGCTTATGCTATTAGGGTTATTTCAAGTTTTGGTGTTAAACTTATCAGTAAATTTGCCTACTACGCCTGTTTTCATTCACTGCTTTCAAATGGCGTCATATTTTGGGGTAATTCATCATTAAGAGAAAAAGTATTCATTGCACAAATTTGTGTTATCACAATAATACCTGGAGACCCCCGAGATCGCCTTGCAAAGAGTTATGTAAGGAAAGCGGGACATTCACAGTATTTTTGCAATACATATATTCACATATGAAACTTGTTATTAATAACCCATCCCAATTCAAAAATAATAACGGAGTGCATAGCTACAACACTAGAAGAAAGGGTGAGCTTCACTATTCTGGGTTAAATCTGACTTTGGCATAGAAAAGCATGACTTATGCTGCAACAAAAATCCTTGGTCGTTTGCCAAATACAGATAGACACCCAGCATGTAAAAACAAAATTTAAAAAATTTCTAAATGACAACCATAGATGTATTATTTGGATATGAAGCAGTAACTGGAAAAAAATAAAAATATTATATCATGTAAAGAAAACTTACGTTAAACTGTCATGTTCCTCATCATTACGAAATGTCATATTCATGATCTATGAAACAAGTGTTGACGTAATATAATGTAAACAAGAGGTAAAAATTCCAATGACAATATAAGATGCTTTGTAAATAAAATTCAAACGTGGCTGGTGTGAAATCCTCCTTAATTTCAGTAAGCTTAAGAACAGAGTGATCAGATTAAAGAGTGTGTAAGATGGGGTGAGTCTTTTGCTCCTATTGCTCAATCTATAACCAAAGAATCAATGACTGAAATAAAGTTCAAGGTAAAAGGATATCATTGACAAGATTCACAGATGACAGTGCTGTCCTCATTGAAAGTGAAGAAGAATTACAGGATTTGTTGAACAGAATGAACAATCCAATGACTACAGAATATGGACTGAGAGTAAATTGTACAAAGATGAAAGTAATGACAAGTAGCGGAGATGAGAACAATCAGAAATTAAACATCAGAATTGGTTATCACGAAGCAGATAAAGTTATGGAATTTTGCTACTTAGGCAGCAAAACAGCCCATGATGGACAGAGCAACGAGGACATAAAAAGCAGACTATCATTGCCAAAAAAAAAACATTCCTGGCCGAGACAAGTCTGCTAGTATCGAACATAGGTCGGAGCTTGACGAAGAAATTTCTGAGAAAGTACGCTTCGCGCTCATCATGGACTGAAGAAAAGACAATCAAAGCCTTAGAGATGTGTTACTAGAAAAGAATGTTCAAAATTGGGTGGAGTGATAAGGTAAGGGATGAGAAGGTCTCCACAAATCAGTGAGGAAAGGAATGTGTGGAAAACACTGACAATGAGAAGAGACAGAATGATAGGACATCTGTTAAGACTTCCAGAAATAAATTTCATGGTGCTGGTCTAGAAAAAGCATCAGAAGATCAAAACAAACTGAAAAACGATTTATAAAAGATATCTGTATGGTGTGAAAGTTGGCAGTTGGCCTTAAATGATTAAAGTGTGAGGTAATCGACGCGAGTGCTAAAAGGAATCCGTTAAACTTTGCTTACACGATAAATCGTTCAAATTTAAAGGCATAAAATTCAACTGAATACATAGGAATTACAATTACGAACAACTTAAATTGGAAAGAACACACAGAAAACGTTGCGGGGAAGGCGAACCAAATACTGCGTTTTATTGGCAGAACACTTAGAAGACGCAACAGATCTTCTAAAGACACTGCCTACGCTACGTTTGTCCGTCCTCTTTTGGAGTACTGCTGCACGGTGTGGGATTCTTATCAGGTGGGATTAACAGAGTACACGGAGGAAGTTCAAAGAAGAGTAGCACTTTTTGTATCATCGAGAAATAGGGAAGAGAGTGTCACTCATATAATACAAGAATTGGGGTGTGCATCATAAAAAAAGGCGTTTTTCGTTGCGGCGGAATCTTCTCATGAAATTTCAGTCATCAATTTTCTTCCACGAATGCTAAAATATTTTGTTGACGCCTACATAGGGAGGAACGATCATCATGATAAAATAAGGGAAATCAGAGCTCGCACGGAAAGATAGAGGTGATCGTTGCGCGCAGTTAGAGATTAGAGTAACAGAGGATTATTGTGAAGGTGGTTCGATGAACTCTCTGCCAGACAGTTAAGTGCGATTTTCAGAGTATCCACGTAGATGTAGATGGCAAAATGGCGCTAATTAAAACTGCGCCGAGGAAACTGTCTTGCACCACGGGCCATAGATGGCAAGGGTGAACGACGGCTGCGAAGATGTGTACGGGCCAAGAGACGTGCAGATATTGAGCAACTGACAGACCAGATGGACCAGGGTGCTACCAACAGCGTCTTCTCAACGATCGTTCAGCGGAACTTGCTGGGCACGAGCCTCCGTAGCAGGTGCCTGGTTCACGCAGCCACGCTTAATATTGTTCATCGGCGATGAAATCAACTGGACGTCCGCTGTGTGCCGGCAGATGGCATTTTCATATTAGTCACGTAGTATGCTCGATCGGACAGATTGTTGCTGTCATGTACGATGTGAAACGATCTAAATGCAAACACTCTGCTACAATCATCGGAAGGTTCCAGACCGGACGACGCAGACTTATGGTCTGGGAAATGTTTTTGTAGCATTCCCTGGGTGATATCGTCAGTCTGAAAGGCATAATGGTTAAACACAAGAATACGCCTAACCTTGGAGACCGTGTCCACCCATACATGCAGTTGGTTTTTCGTCTGCACGATGGCCTCTACCAGCAAGACAATGCAACGAATCACAAAGCTCGCTGTGTGCGCCCATGGTTCGAAGAGCACCAGAATGAATTTACCGTACTCTCTTGGCCACCAAACTCCCCGAATTTAAACCCAGGCGAGAGGATGTGGTAGCGTCTCTATCAGGCTGTTCGTGTCATGGACCCTCATCCGAGAAACCAAGTGCAGTTGGCCACAGCACTGGAGTCGGAATGGCTCCACATCCACTTCGGTACAGTCCAGAACCTCACTTACTCCGAAAATGCTGCAGAAGATGGTTATTCATACTTTTGACCGGAGGTCACACCACTGTGACTGGACAGTGGATATCGCGTGCTTGCTTTGTGTTCTCAAATTTCATATTTTTAAACAGAAACGTTAGGTTAACTGCATGCTCACTTCACATATGTTGACTATAAGCTGGGTTACTGACACGTTATTGAAGCCAGGCCATGAGGTTATCACAAATTAGAACATTTATAGCAGTGAATCAAATGTTCATTTACGCCCATTATCGTAACGTTGTGCGAAGTAACTTACTCCTGTCCTTCTCTTATTCTTAAAAAAAAATGTATTCAGAGATGGTTATCACATCGTTTCATGGATCTAAAAGTTATACAGTGCGACAAAAAGCATTGTAATTGACAACTTTTCGCATCTGATACAGAATGTGTAAATAGCAGGAACATGATATGTATACCATTAGCTCTGACTCAATTTGTTCCAATGGTTCAAATGGCTCTGAGCACTATGGGACTTAACTTCTGAGGTCATCAGTCCCCTAGAACGTAGCACTACTTAAACCTAACTAACCTAAGAACATCACACACATCCATGCCCGAGGCAGGATTCGAACCTGCGATCGTAGCGGTCGCGCGGTTCCAGACTGAAGCGTCTAGTTCCGCTCGGCCTCAATTTGTATATTAAAACATTTTCGTAAGACAAGAGAAACATATGTAATCAATTAAACGAGAGGTTTCTCGTGCTCAGAAAAGTACTGGCACCCTCAACGATGTATGTTATTGTGCTTGACAGACAGCGCCGCTTGTACCAGATTTGTGCAGTCGGAGTTGACAAAAAGTTTAGTCGCTTGCCTGATGGCCAGTATACGGGGCATTCACTTGTCACGATGAGTACGAATGGGAAGGTGCATTCCCTGTCGTTCTGCAACAAGGCGGTTTTAGTGCATTCGCAGGTAAAAGTTGCCGTGACATTGTAAAAGAACTTTCTGTTTATTATACAACAGTGCGGGTAATCATCAAAATGTATCAAGAGACTGGTACAACAGAGAATATACGCGGATCCGGTTGTCTAAGAGTTCTTACATGTAGTGAGCGACGAAGGGTAGTTCATCTTGCACAAAAAGGTCCCTTTAAAAGTTCGGGGTCGTTTGTATCGGACATCTAATCAACGTCCAACAAATGTTGATATTCATGTCAGTTCTCCCAGAAAGAAGCAATGTATTTCGGAAGTAAACCGACGAAAAAGCTTGCAGTTTAAACAATGATTACGGCAATAAATCGACTGAATTTCGGAATTTTGTGCTATTTTCCTACGAAGTATAGTTTAACTTTTTTGGATCTGACAGAAAGGGAAAAATGTGACGGAAACCAAAAACAGAGCTCCAGTCACCTACACTAAAACACAGGGAAGGAAACGTATTGGTTTGAGGATGCATGACAGCTTCTGGTGTTGGTGACTTGGCAATCACTAAAGCTGTCATGGATCATCGTAAATATATCGATGCGTCGCGACGCCATTTACGTAGGAGTGCACAGAAACTGAGTCTTGATGGTGTATTTTACTTTCAATAAGACAACGACCCTGAACATACGGCTCTGAAAAGTCGGAAGTGTTTATTACATAATGCTCCAAGGAGAGTTTTCACTCCACCACAGAGCCCTGAGCTTAACCCGATAGCATATGTTTGGGGTACTTGGATACAAAGGTTCAAAAACGTCGCTCTGCAGGAAGCGGGAATTTCTGACGGTGTTGTTGGTGGGGCGTCGAATATCTCATCACATATTTCTCATAACATGATTCACTACATGCCAAGACGCCTAAATGCTCTCATAAGTGCCAACGATATGTACACTAGCTACTAGAATTGAGTTGTGTGAATTAAAGAGACTTAAACTTCGTTTTTGTGCAGGTTATGCCAATATTTTTTTGATCTGTGGAGCAAGTGATTTCTTTCTTTAAACTAATATTTTTTTGTGAGAAACCAATTACATTAGAAGAACCTTATGTTTACTACAGTACATTTAGATAAATATAATAATGTTTTGGCATCGTCTTTATTTGTTTGTAATGTACATATAATGGTAGGCTTGGCAATTCCTTGAGATGCCATTGTATAGAAGAGGGTCTTTAATCAGGGGGTATTACAGGATCCCTCTACGATTTTTACCCTCCACGCTGCCCTCCAATGCTAAATTTGTGATCCCTTGATGCCTTAGAACATGTCCTACTATCCGGTCCCTTCTTTTTGTCAAGTTGTGTCACATACTCCTCTTCTCCCCAATTCTATTCAATACATCATCATTAGTTATGTGATCTACCCATCTAATCTTTTCCAATTTCACGGAGAAGCAAGAGGCTTACAAAGTGTCTCGTCAGAGGACAACTATCAGCTTTGATTTTACTATTGGTGCAGATACTTCTACGAACTGTCCTCATATATTTCTTGAAATCTGTTCTCAATTATTGTCACTTAGTAACTACCTACGAAAGGACCCGCCAGGTTAGCCGAGAGCGCTAAGGCACTGCTTCCTGGACTCGGGTAGGCGCACCGGCCCCGGATCGAATTCGGCCGGGCAGATTACCGTCGTCGGTCGGTGTGACGGCCAGCTTGGATGTGGTTTTTAGGCGGTTTTCCACATCCCGCTAGGTGAATATCGGGCTGGTCCCCACATTCCGCCTCAGTTACACGACTCGCAGACATTTGAACACGCTCGCACTATTCCATGGCTTACACTCGACGCAGACTGCAGGGGTACACTAATTCCGTCCCGGGGGGTACGGGGTGAAGGCAGAAAGGGCAACCGGCCACCCCTTTCCACTAACCTAGCCAAATCCGTTCCCAAAAATGCAGACCCCGTGTCAGGGCGGGACATGGCACCAGTGCCGGGCCGGTGTGGCCGTGCGGTTAAAGGCGTTTCAGTCTGGAACCGCGTGACCGCTACGGTCGCAGGTTCGAATCCTGCCTCGGGCATGGATGTGTGTGATGTCCTTAGGTTAGTTAGGTTTAATTAGTTCTAAGTTCTAGGCGACTGATGACCTCAGAAGTTAAGTCGCATAGTGCTCAGAGCCATTTGAACCATTTGAACATGGCACCAGTGAAAGAAAGACAGATAGAAACTATCTACGAAAAAAATCGTCCCTCGTGCAAACAGAACTGTGATTGCGGAACTCTTACGTGTGCACGTAGCTCTTCCCTGACCGCCCCGTCACGCAGAGTGCTGCGCCGCGCGCTGGGTGTGTGCCGGGGCTGCTGCAGGGGCGGCCGCCTTCCCACGCGCCATGTGGCGGGCCGCCCAGCCAATTAGTGCGGCGAGCGGGTTGCGGTCGCGAAACCGCGCCCGGAAACAAGCCGTGACCACAATTTGTCAGTCGCGGAGCGGGCCCACACACGAGGACGCGGCGGCGGCCACGTGTGCTCTGGCTGTCTCCGTGCGGTACACGTGCGCTCAAAGCAGCGGCCCCGCCCACACATCTTGCTCCTGTCACTCTCCCTCGCCCTGCCCTCGGAAAAGAGAGGCCGAATGCAACTAATATCATGTTGCAGGTTCTGTAATTAAAACATCCCTTCCTGAAGCTATTACAGTCTGTGCGAAGAACCAAAAATGGTATTATATGTGCCACAGGTAACAAACTTCTCAGCAACTTACATTTTATGCTAGGTACGTAGTGCTTGCTGACGTATACAAATAATTGGCTGCATAGTGTGATGCAGTGGAGCCAAATGCATATGAGATACTCTTCGACACCAGTACGTAACGATCGCTTCTTTAAAAAAGTGATAACTTTATTAAATCGACACCTATGTAAGTGACATACACTGACAGAAAAAAAATCGCAACGCCAAGAAGGCTTTGTGCGACATAACCAAAACTGATAGGCATGTTTCCACATCCAAAAATGATATCTATTCAAGTTTCTCGCCAGTCGCATGAGAGTGGCGCTAGTAGAACCACTATGATGACGCAAATTATGTTTCCTAAAAACGCACTCTGCAGCGGTCGTGATAGTTAGTTACCTTTGAGTTCGGACGTGGTGAGTTGATGTTAGTCAAGAATGCCGATAGTGTGACAAAGACGCCATGATCAACACCTCACTGAATTTGAACAATGTTGCAATCTGAGTGTTCCTTCTAAGATATTGCAGAAGGATTTGGCAAGAATGTAGCCCTGTAAATGATTGTTGGTAGCAGTAGTCACGAAAATGTATTGTCACAAGAAGATCCAGCTCCGGATGGCCAGTTGCCACTACCGAGACGAGGATAGGCCACTGTTTTCGGTGTATGGCTCTGTCGCATCGTTACTGCATCTGCAATTCTGCAACGGCCTGTTACAAACATTTACTTCAAGGACAACTCCGAGCGAGAAGCCCTGTAGGGTACATTCCAGCGATCCCAAACCACCGCCATTTGCGACTTCATTGGTGTCAAGAGAGCCCCAATCGAGCACATATGGGACATCATCGAACGACAACTCCAGCGTCATGTACAAACAGTATTAACCGCCCCTGTATTACGCGACCAAGTGCAAGAGGCATGGAATCCATCCCATTAACTGACATGCAGCACCTGTAAAAAAAACTCAATGCATCCACGTTTCCATGCTTGCATTCAACATTCTGGCGGTTTCACCGGTTATTAATGTATCAACATTTCACATTTGCAATGGCTTATTTAGCGCTTACGTTAACCTGTAATCTTGCAATGTGAATCAATTAAATTTGTTACCTAGGGAAATCTAGTCACGAAATTTCATTACTTACATTAATTATTTTTTGGTGTTGAGATCTTTTTTCTTCAGAGTACCTTGTGAACTGCTGCTCTCATTCGACAAGAACACAACTGTCTAAGACGTTTGTTTGCACCTTCATCTTCCGCTGCATCTCTTATAATCAATTAATATTGTTTGTTATGTGTTATCTTACTGGAAATAATTTTCACCAGACTCGTTTCGCGTTCATTTGTAAAGCATCTCCTGTTGTCATTGTTGTTTTTTCCTCTCGTTTACATATTCTGAACACCACTGGTTCTTCGTCCGCGAGCAACGAAGGAATAGTGCGTAGAATAAGTAAACACGAGTCAAAAACACCAATGACAACAGAAGATGCTTTAAAAATAAATGCGAAACGGGTCTAGTGAGACATACCTGTTAATTACTGTCAGCAAGCTTAAGACGGAAAAAGCAATAAAAATTGGCTACAACTACGTAAATTTTATAAAGTTATTCCCAACAATGTTTTCACAATTTTTTTAAATACTTGCCTAAAACATGTGTAAAGCCTGTTTAAATACTTTCGTTGTCACCAGAATAAATTACTGCATTCCTTGTCTAAAGTTTTAATCTCTAATCTCTTGAGCATGGCGAGAAGGCGAGAAGACTTGTTGAAAAAGTGGTTCCTCTGATGTCGATTGTAAGAGAGGGACTTCTCTGTGCAATCGTGGGAAGATTCCTTCAAGGAAAACTCGAAACAACAGTCATACTCTGAAGAAGACAACGAAACCACCATAAAACTAGCTAAGAACCAGATTAAAAATTTGAAGTAGTCGCTCACTCCGTAGGAAGGAAACTCCTACTGTTTCGTCAGCTTATGCGACTCCAGGACGTGTGAGGGGTCATTTGACGCCAATAAAACAGTATTGGTTATTACTCAAATTATCCGAATTCCAATGGTTAAAATAGCTCTGAGCACTATGGGACTTAACATCTGAGGTCATCAGTCCCCTAGACTTAGAACTACCTAAACCTAACTAACCTAAGGACATCACACACATCCATGCCCGAGGAAGGATTCGAACTTGCGACCGTAGCAGCAGCGCGGTTCCGGACTGAAGCGCCTAGAACCGCTCGCTCACAGGGGCCGGCTCAAATTATTGTTCAATATACGTTTCGTAGCTGCGGCCTCAGCGACGACCAGATGCTTAGTTATATGTAGTGGACTCTGCTGTCATCAGAGGGAGGCTCAAGGCTGCCCAGAGGCTGCAGCGTCTGTCTATAACATAGGCAACCGACTCATGGTCTGGCCAGCTGCCGCTGGTAGCTGATTCTCATGTGACAGATCCGCTACGAAGGAGGCATGACCGTGGTGCGTGTCTGATTGATTCACACACCATCCTGCTAGTTCTCTGTCCCTCTCTGGTCACTTCCCATCAGACTGACCGCATCTTCAGGTGCTGTGATGACTGATTTCGTGATGTACACGTATCTTGGCCCGCCGGTTTGGTAGGTCCTCTAGTCCGTATGATACAGAAGTAACAGGGGAGCTCTGGCCCTGATCTGACAGGCTGCTGGTGCACCTACGAACTAACCATCAGTGGCAGCTTAGGTCCTAGACTCCGGTGTCAGTTACTGTGGTTATGGAAAACCATTCATTATCCCAGGCGGCGAGAGTATGATCGGCACAGTCTGGCACTACTGGAACAATGTCACACAAGATATTAGAATACAGTAATAAGAAAATCGAGTGTGAACGACATGGACGTCATTGATCCTACTAATCGACTGCCTCTAAGCTGACGGTTCAGGGTATTTATGTTGAAATGAGGAACGACCGAATCAGTCCAGTTTATTACGAGTGGTTAGCGGCCTCTGACTCTCTTGTTTGACGAGTTTGTTTCAGTGCCATAACTGCTCCTTCAGGTCTCAGACAGGCGTTGTTGCTCCAAATTTAGAGCAGTGGTCCTTTAATTCTGTTCCGCAGTGTAGATTCTAACAACAGTTAGTCTAGTACAGATTACTCAGTAAATAGCTGTATTAGTGTCTGTTTTTCTATTAAAGTTTTCACTTTTCTTTACGTATTACACCAGAAAACCTGAAGGCGTATTTTTGTTTAAATTTTCGAGTCTAAAAAATGTAGTCTTGGTGTTAATTCAAAAATGTCCTGCCGAAGCCTAGGAGCTGGGGATACTTATTGTTGTTTCCCAATATTTTTCATAAATAACAGATGGTAGAGCACTTGCCCGCGAAAGGCAAAGGTCCCGAGTTCGAGTCTCGGTCGGGCACACAGTTTTAATCTGCCAGGAAGTTTCAATAACATATCTCTTTTCCAGATCACAGCTCAGTACATGGAATGAATGCCAGAAATAATACTAACGTTCACAAAGATTTAAACTCACTTAATTTGACGCAGAAAGATGTTAAGTATTCAGAAACACATTTTCAATAACGATCCAGCAGTCATAAATAGCTATACTACTAATAAAGTCCTGTGTAAGAGAAGCCTGAAGGATTTATTGGTCACCAACGTCCTATATTACACTGACGAATTCTTCAGTTAAGCCAAGTGATGTGTATATATTATTAATACTTTCAAATAATATGAATATTAGGTAAAATCTGACTTCTGTACATCTTCAGTGCAGCAATGTGATCACTGTAAGCAAGTGTTGTAAACTGTTTTTCTCTTTGATGATGCGTGATTATAGTAGCTTAAGAATTACCATATGAACCTCACTGTATTAACATTTATATGTTTTGTGACAAGTTTGTAAGTACCTTTTAAATGAAAATATGTGTAACATTTTTTGATATATTCCACATCCCAGATAACCATTTCACTGGCGATCAGTAAAACAGACATTAGCATAGCGTTTCTCTTTATAAATATGTCTTGCGTAATTTTGTTTTGTGACATGTTCTACATCCTTGAGGGTCTCCTGACTATGGATTCACTGGATCGAAAAGTACATCTAATCTAACTTAACGTCGTGGCGCCATTCTTGGATAGAAGTTTTTCGGTTTACTTGCCGCGTCGGATTTGTTTGTTTCCTCAAACGCTCAACGTCTTCCTCTGTCATCATCGCCAGGAGTTAAATGTTGTGTGCCACTAAATGGCCGTTTGATACCTGCATATGTAACTGCCCAAGTTATGTCACGGAGGCGTCACGAAGCCACGGACCTAACATGTGCTGATATTGGGTCAATATCTGTGATGGAGAAACAGTAGTATTCTGGTTCCATTACATGGTAGATAACACAGCTTGTTTCAGCATTTGGTTTTAGTGGTCTTGCAGCGGCCGTGTTTTAAAATAAAATTACTGGATATAAGCTCCACCAGTTGCCGAAACAACCGTTGTTACGGTTCTGTAAAAACGGAATCATTATATGATCACTTTGTTGTTCCTCCTTCCCACTGTCGGTCTGTCTGTTGAAAACCCTTTTTTTTTCAGGAATGGTAGACGTATAAAGTTGAAATTTATGTAACATACTTAGGTCTTTGGTCCTTTGCTGGTGTAAAAAGTTAAGCTTCTAAGCAAATGCAATCAAAAGATACGGCCATTTATGTCACATATTTTTATTCTTGCGAAGTCACCCATTAAAATCTGTAGAGTACTTCCTGTTGACCTAGAATCATGAATTTTGGCAAGAAGCAAAGTTATCCATATGTCAAGCCCTTTCTTTTTTTTTAGAAACAGGTAGACGTATTAAGTTGAAATTTAAGTGACTTATTAAGGGCTGTTGTTCCTTCGCGGTAAAATGAACGTTAGCTTCTAAGCTAAAGCGACCAAACGATAGGGCCATTTATGTCACTTTTATTACGTTCGCAAATTCACTCATCAAGATCTATACGGTGCTTCTTGTTGGTCTGGAACCATAATCATGAAATTTGGCAGGAAGAAAAGTTTCACAGTACAAGTAAAGGTGAAACTCTGAAATTGTTAATTTCGAATTATATCAAACGAGAAAAATATTTCTTTTGCCATTTGTTGTCTGACTTCAAACTTGAAATTAAAACATTCTCGAAAGTCTTAAGAGTCCTTAGGGTCAATTTCTTGCACGTATCAATATCTGTAACAGACAGAAGTCGTCGATATTCTCTATTCCTGGAATGTATCGACTATCTGTATACATAATTAAGTCTGCACGGAATCCTCAGTGTGTGAGTCCCACTGGCGTCTGGCCAATTTTTTTCATTTAAACCCAACAACGGTTTAGCGCTTCTGCACCGTCGTCAGTGGGTACTCTTTACCCAAATCCGTAAAATGTGAACTTGTTTGGTTGGTAATTATTCTATGAAAATTATCAGATAACAGAAAAATAACATCATCAGATACTGGTAGCTTGTCATCTGCTACTAAATGATGTTAATGTGAGTCTTGGTTGGCATGTTAACACATCACCTACCTCCAAAAATATTTCGCGAATGTACTTACGATGACTTATCTTTGGTTCTTGAAAATCATTTTTCATCTGCATTACCATGCGTTAAGAAGCACAAACACTACATATATTTTGCGGAACTTTTTTCGTAAATAACGTTTTCAGATTTACCAAAGCACAATACTAACTGTGGTGTTGTGTGTCAAGTCGCAGTTGGCATTCAGTTGTTCGTAAGCTGATTTAGCTACAAATTTGAATAGTTTTTACTTAATCCCTCCGTGTGTGTGTGTGTGTGTGTGTGTGTGTGTGTGTGTCTTTTCTCTGTTAAGTTCCTTAAATGTGTTCAGTAGTGTGCCATAGCACGATGTAGCGTTTCCGTTTATAATTTGTTTTTCTACTGCTACTACCTTCTTTGTATGGACGTTTTCTTCTGCTCTACATTTATGGTATAGTTTGTCACTGGGTTTTAGTACTTTTAAATCTATTTCTATATTAATTGGGTGATGGTGATGAGCGATTAAGTGGTCAGCAAAAGCTGTTACTTCTTAGAGCTCTGAGGCGTTCTGTTTTATAGTTCTTGGATGTCTGTGCTACGTACGCTGATTAACAATAATTGCACCTAAATTCATACATACCTGATCTGCTGAATTTATCTTTGACTGTTTCTAATATTCTGAGATTTTTGTGTGTTGTATTGTCTGTTCTGCGTTCTACTTGCAGTGCATTTTTCTTTAAAATGTTGCGTATTTTGTGAACTACTTTATCATTGTGGGTCAGTATTTGCCACTTTTCTGTGTTAAGTCTTGTATTTAGTCCGTGTCTGTCTGTTGTGGTCTGCTGTGCTGTGATGCAAGGCCTCGTGCACATGTGGCCTGTTAGTTCCTTTTTTGTTTCAATACTTTTTGGGTTAGTTTCTCTATGAAAGAGGAAACATAACCATATCCACTGCTTTTTGTTTTGTTGAGCTTGGGTCTTGTGCGTGCTTCAGTTTGCTTATAGGTGTTCTGTTTAATTTGTGGAACATGACTTCAAAACTTGCTAGTTTGTGTATCAGTGGATGGTTTGGTTGGTTGTAAATGATGGTACTCATGATCGTCAGATTCTTGAAATTGCGACGTCATGAATACCGTTTATTTTTGTATGATCAGATATAGAAAAATTAATGTGATTTTTGTTTCTGTTTCTAATGTGAAATTAATTTTGGGTATACATTTTTTATTTCGTTGTGTAGCTGTTTTATGTTCATTGACCAGGCATATTATGTTATCAACATAACGGTATCAGTACATAATCCTGTAATTCTTTATTTTATTATTTTTCTGAAGATACTGTTCTCTGAGTTGATCATGAATATGTTGGCTAGGAGGCCATTAATTAGTGATCTCATTAGCAGTCTTTTGTGTCTGGAATAAAATTATTTGTTGAACTTAAAGTAATTTTCTGCTGATCTGTTCCGATTTTGCTAGTTATTAAGTTATCCTAACAATAAGCTTGATTACAAGTTTTCACATTAGATAGTCAGGAACTAAAGTGAGAAATACTGTTTGTTATAGTATGGCTCACAGGGAATCAAGTCCGTTGAAAGAGTTTTACGGCGTTTTTCATGATGAATTAGAAAAGAAATACTGTTTTATTGAAAGCGAGGAGTTGAGCCCCGTATGTTTACTTTGCTTTACTACAATAACTGTTGCAAAAATTATATAATTTAGAAAGGCATTATAAACAGAATCATAATAATTTCGAAAAAGAGTATCCTGTTAGTAGTACTATCAGAGAAGATATTTTAAAGAAAAGGAACGGGAAGTATTCAACTAATAGAATATTTTCATTCAATTTACGACCAAGACATATTACATTTCTTTGCTTTTAGCGCAAAAGAAGAAGCGTTTTTCCGACAGAGAAACTGTTACAAAGGTTTTGGCAATCTTTGAACGAAATTGTAATGACCAAAGTCTCAAAGATAATGTCGACAGTCTCTCATTTCACGAAAAACTATTAAAAGGAGGGTGGAGAAGATGTCAGTTGATATCAGCCAGCAGATCCAACAGATTTTACGAAGTACAAATACCTTTCGTTGGCAGTAGACGAAAATTGCGATTTAATGAGTTAATCTCAACTGGCCATTTTTGTTGGTTGCACTGACGATTACTGGAATGTATTTCAAGATTTACTAGAATTATGTCAGCTGGAAGTTCAGCTCTAGGTAAAGAAATGTTTACGAAGATTATAGAATATGTCGAACAAAAGGATTTACCATGGGACAAAATGGAATCTATTTTCGCCGATGGTGCACTCCCAATGACCGGTAAAAGCAATGTTTGTGTTGCTTCATTAAAACATCACTTGGATCAAAAAATTATTTCGTATCATTGCATAATTCCTCAGGAAGCGTCGTGTGCAAAGGACAAAAAGCTGGGTGACGTTGCAGATCTGGTAACGCGCTGCGTAAATTACATACGTATAAGGCTCTCCATAGATGTAGGCTACGTTTTGTTTGAAGATATCAGCAAATATGGAGATTTACAACCGTACAGCACTGTGCCATGACTTTCAAGGGCAAACATTCTGAAACAGTTCTTCAACTTCAAAGATCAGGTGTTGGAATTTTTTGAGGGAAAACGGCCATTACCTTTGAATATGGCTTACTGAAAAATAAATCCTGGTTCAGTGATCTTCCATATCTTACTGATATGACTGCTTACCTCGATATTTTGGACCCCTTATTACAAGGCAGCAGTTGTTTGCTTCTGACTATGTTTAGTGTCATAAACTAATTCAAAGCTAAATTAAAACTAGTTTTAATTAATTTAGCCGCGCCCCAAGATTTGAAAGAGAAGCTCAATATCGCCACTATCAATTTTACTAAGTGTGAACCTAAAATTAGATGCTCATTACGGTTGTTTGAGAGCAGATTCAAGGACTTTGAAAGTACAAAAGAAAATTTACAAATTTTTGTGAATCTTTCCAGACTTAGTCTCACTAAAATAATCAGTTATCCAGCCAACATTAAGTTGGAGCTCACTGTACTGTAAAATCATTCTGCACTGAGAAACCTTTTCACAGAAAAAAAATCGTCAAAGTCACAAACGTCTTCAGAATAGAGATTTCTGAAATTGGTGCTAAAAAAAGACTTTCCTGCAATAAATCACTTGGCCTCTCGAATTTTAAGTAGCTTCGGATCAACATATGTTGTAAAAAAATTTTGAAATCTTAGTTATATAAAAAATAAATACTGCATACCCATAACTGAGCAGACTATTTCTGATTTGTTGTTGTTGTAAACATCTGATCTGACACCAAACATTGAGACATTATTAAAACAATCAGTTTTAGAAATCACATTAACTGTACCAGTTATTTAGATTTTGATTTTTGTTTATTTTGTTTCCTTATTTGACAGAAGATGCTATTTATTTTATTTTAATAAATTACAATTTCAGAATATTGTATTTATTTTGTTGTTCAGTACCTTAATTTAAATGTTATTGTTATCAAAATTGATAAACATAGGAACTATCAGTGGTCAGTGGTATGCCTGTGATTCCTCAATCGTCAGTTCCGCCAACTGTCCCTCTCGGTAGCTGAGTGCTCAGCACGGCAGAATGCCAATCCTAAGGGCCCGGGTTTGATTCCCGGCTGGGTCGGAGATTTTCTCCGCTCGGGGACTGGGTGTTGTGTTGTCCTAATCATCATCATTTCATCCCCATCGACACACAAGTCGCCGAAGCCAAATCGAAAGACTTGCACCCGGCGAACGGTCTACCTGACGGGAGGCCCTAGTCACACGACATTACTAGTTCCACCAACTGTTAAAAATTCTGTGCAGCATTGCCCTATGTGATAGGACGGAGCATTTGTGAAGTTATTGACTGTTCGTAATGGAATATTTCTTGCACTTTGGGAAGGAATTTAGAGTGAGTGCCTTGGGATTTTTCTGTTTCATCTGTTTTACCTGGTCTTTCATGAATGTTTTTCAGTGGTTGTAAACGTTTTTCTGGTAACTTATTATTGAGTCACCGGTCAATTTGGTGATACTGTTGTCCTTCAGAAAATATAGTGTTTCATCTATGTACTGCTTTTCATTCAGAATCACCATTATGTTGCCTCCTGCTTATGTTAGTATGCCATTGTGTGGTTTAGTTACTGTTTCAGCTTTTTGATGTGATTTCTTCAGGTGTTGTATTACTGGAGATTATATCGGATTTGTAAGTTCTGATTATTTGTGATACTTCTACAGTTACTCATTCCCGTATTATTGCATTTAAACCGTTGTTTTTCTAATTGTCAAAACCCCAGTGCAAACTGTGCCAAACATTAACTGTGTAATGTAGTCAATCAGCTGTGAGCCTAAAGCACGCCTTGGAATAGTAACATAATTTT
Organism: Schistocerca americana; assembly: GCF_021461395.2. Classification (NCBI taxonomy): domain Eukaryota; kingdom Metazoa; phylum Arthropoda; class Insecta; order Orthoptera; family Acrididae; genus Schistocerca; species Schistocerca americana. The sequence continues at coordinate 404,591,801 of NC_060121.1, read as the reverse complement.
CTTGGGGAGTTTATATATACGCAAACAGTAACGACGGTAATTACTGTCTAACAAGTTCTTGCAGATGGAGGTCTATAAGTCTATATATATGACTCGATTATGATAACTGATCGTCGTAGAAGCACAATGTTGTAAACGTGAATTACAATCTAACAAAAATTCTGCGTCTGTACAGAGAATTAAGAAACTAATGAAAGCAATGTCAAGGATCTGTACTTAAAATACTGAAAAACATATTATTTTTTAATAAAAGGTGTATGTCTACGTAAATTAATGACATTCGGTAACCTTGGACAATGCAAACTGCCATACATTAAGATCACGAGGATCAAGGGATACAGTGGGTGATAGGTAGAACCTGAAGCCTTTCATCAATTCCGCTTGGAAAGATAATTCTTTCATCCAGATTCCTCTTTTCACTACAGTATATCAAGTACCGACAGCTATCTTCCACCTTCCACTGAATATTGTACATGCACCATACATACACTATTCGATCAAAAGTATCCGGACACCTCCAAAAACATAACTTTTTCATAATAGGTGCATTGTGCTGCCACCTACTGCCAGGTACTCAATATTAGCGACCTCAGTAGTCATTAGACATCGTGAAAGAGCAGAATGGGGCGCTCTGCGGAACTCACGGACTTCGAACGTGGTCAGGTGATTGGGTGTCACTTGTGCCATACGCCTGTACGCGAGATTTCCACACTCCTAAATATCCCTACGTCCACTGTTTCCGATACGATAGTGAAGTGGAAACGTGAAGGGACACGTACAGCACAAAAGCGTACAGGCCGACCTCGTCTGCTGACTGACAGAGACCGCCAACAGTTGAAGAGGGTTGTAATGTGAAATAGGCAGACATCTATCCAGATCATCACACAGGAATTCCAAACTGCATCAGGATCCACTGCAAGTACTACGACAGTTTGGTGGGAGGTGAGAAAACTTGGATTTCATGGTCGAGCGGCTGCTCATAATATACACATCACGCCGGTAAATGCCAAACGACGCCTCGCTTGGTGTAAGGAGCGTAAACATTGGACGATTGAACAGTGGAAAAACGTTGTGTGGAGTGACGAATCACGGTACACAATGTGGCAATTCTACGGCAGGGTGTGGGTATGGCGAATGCCCGGTGAACGTTTCCTCCCAGCGTGTGTAGTGCCAATAGTACAATTCGGAGGCAGTGGTGTTACGGAGTGATCATGTTTTTCGTGGAGGGGGCTTGCACCCCTTGTTGTTTTGCGTGGCACTATCACAGCACAGGCCTGTATTGATGTTTTAAGCACCTTCCGGCTTCCCACTGTTGAAGAGAAATTCTGGGATCGCGACTGCATCTTTCAACATGATCGAGCACCAGTTCATAATGCACGGCCTGTGGCGGAGTGGTTACATGATAATAACGTCCCTGTAATGCACTGGCATGCACAGAGTGCTGACCTGAATCCTATAGAACACCTTTGGCATTTTTTCGAACGCCGATTTCGTGCCAGGCCTCACCACCCGACATCGATACTTCCCCTCAGTGCAGCACTCCTTGAAGGATGGGCTGCCATTCCCCAACAAATCTTCCAGCACCTGCTCGAACGTACACCTGCGAGAGTGGAAGCTATCGTCAGGGCTAAGGGTGGGCCAACACCGTATTGAATTCCAGTATTACCGACGGAGGGCGCCGCGAACTTGTAACTCGTTTGCAGCCAGGTGTCTGGATACTTTTGATGACATAGTGTATTGCCAGAAGAGTACTCTTCCTCATTACACGACCACGTAAGATTAGTTTTTCGAAAGAGCATTTTTCAGTAGCCAAGGATTTGGATCAGAAAATCGAGATCCAATGAGTGCCAGAAGCATATGAAATCGGTGGGTTCAGGAGGGTAATACGGAACGCCGTGCTGGATCCCATCGGCCTCGTATCACTAGCAGTCGAGATGACAGGCATCTTATCCGCATGGCTGTAACGGATCGTGCAGCCACGTCTCGAGCCTTGACTCAACAGATGGAGACGTTTGCAAGACAACAACCATCTGCACGAACAGTTCGATGACGTTTGCAGCAGCATGGACTATCAGCTCGGAGACCATGGCTGCGATTACCCTTGACGCTGCATCACAGACTGGAGCGCCTGCGATGGTGTACTCAACGACGAACCTGGGTGCACGAATGGCAAAACGTCATTTTTTCGGATGAATCCAGGTTCTGTTTACAGCATTATGATGGTCGCATCCGTGTTTGGCAACATCGCGGTGAACGCACATTGGAAGTGTGTGTTCGTTCAAATGGTTCAAATGGCTCTGAGCACTATGCGACTTAACTTCTGAGGTCATCAGTCGCCTTGAACTTAGAACTGCTTAAACCTAACTAACCTAAGGACATGACACACGTCCATGCCCGAGGCAGGATTCGAACCTGCGACCGTATTGGTCGCTTGGTTCCAGACTGTAGCGCCTAGAACCGCACGGCCATTCCGGCTGGCTGTGTATTCGTCATCGCCATATTGGCGTATCAAAATGGTTCAAATGGCTCTGAGCACTATGGGACTTAACATCTGTGGTCATTAGTCCCCTAGAACTCAGAACTACTTAAACCTAACTATCCTAAGGACATCACACACATCCATGCCCGAGGCAGGATTCGAACCTGCGACCGTAGCGGTCACGCGGTACCAGACTGAAGCGCCTAGAATCGCACGGCCACACCGGCCGGCTATTGGCGTATCACCCGGCTTGATAGTATGGGGTGCCGTTGGTTACACGTCTCGGTCACCTATTGTTCGCATTGGCGGCACTTTGAACACTGGACGTTACATTTCAGATGTGTTACGAGCCGTGGCTCTACCCTTCATTCGATACCTGCGAAACCCTACATTTCAGCAGAATAATGCACGACCGCATGTACGGGCCTTTCTGAATACAGAAAATCTTCGACTGCTGCCCTGACCAGCACATTCTCCAGATCTCTCACCAATTGGACACGTCTGGTCAATGGTGGCCGAGCAACTGGCTCGTCACAGTACGCCAGTCACTACTCTTGGTGAACTGTGGTATCGTGTTGAAGCTGCATGGGCAGCTGTACCTGCACACGCCATCCAAGCTCTGTTTGACTCAATGCCGAGGCGTATCAAGGCCGTTATTACGACCAGAGGTGGTTGTTCTGGGTAGTGATTTCTCAGGATCTACGCACCCAAATTGCGTGAAAATGTAATCACATGTCACTTATAGTATAATATATTTGTCCAATGAATACCCGTTGATCATCTGCATTTCTTCTTGTTGTATCAATTTTAATGGTCAGTGGTGTATTAATCCTAAATTAACTTTATACCTACTTATTGTAGAAAGGGAGATCACAAACAAACTTAACTCTCGCTTTTTTGTGTACAAATGCAATAAATGTGGCTCTTTCACATGAACCTAGTTGTAACGTAAATGCACTGTAATTCTGTTGTAATTTTGTTGTGAAACGTTACTGAAAGAGTTGTGTTTGCGGTTCACATCGCTTCACAAGTGGAGCATGCTGAATAGCTGATCATCTCGGGTTCCTCATAAACGAGCTTTTCAACTTGGAAATGAATAACGGCAGAATCATTCAGTAACTTTATCTTTCCTGTCGCCTGTGCCTGTAGTCATACTAGTATTGTTACTGCCTTTGATTAGGTGCAGCCTTCCAATGTACCCTATTAGCGAACTATATTTCATTTTTCATCATTTCTCGGTGTATTCAGAAATAGTATTTTGCATATGTATGCGTTTATTGCAGAACAGTTATACGTTATTTGTGTTGTGTAATATTTATGAACTATACACCAGTTTATAAGCAATATACCAGTTTTATGTGTGAACATTTTTGTGACGTTTGAGTTACTAAGTTATGGTTAAGACGCGTTCCCAATACAAGACGAAACACCAGATACAATCTCAAATTAGTCAGTCAGTCGAAGAAACAGAACTGGTCCAGTAGCTCGAGGTACCTCAACGAGAAATGTTAGATTTTATGAATGAAATTTTACAGCAGTTAAGGCTAGTGACCACTAAGCAGAATGAAATGGCTGCTAATATAGGAAATTTAGTTTTAGAATAGAACCAGTTGACAACCCAACAGAACGAGGTGGTCATTTCAAAGAATCGAAGCTATGCCAACAGAAGAGAACTTAGTAGCACTGAAATCGTTATAGGTACAGAAAGCTGGCTGAAGCCAGAGATAAATTCTGCCGAAATTTTTACAAAGGCACAGACGGTGTTTAGAAAGGATAGATTGCATGCAACCGGTGGTGGCGTGTTTGTAGCTGTTAGTAGTAGTTTATCCCGTAGTGAAGTAGAAGTAGATAGTTCCTGTGAATTATTATGGGTGGAGGTTACACTCAGCAACCGAGGTAGGTTAATAGTTGGCTCCTTTTACCGACCTCCCGACTCAGAAGCATTAGTGGCAGAACAACTGAGAGAAAATTTGGAATACATTTCACAAAAATGTTCTCAGCATGTTATAGTCTTAGGTGGAGATTTCAATTTACGAGATATAGACTGGGACACTCAGATGTTTAGGACGGATGGTAGGGACAGAGTATCGAGTGACATTATACTGAGTGCACTATCCGAAAATTACCTCGAGCAATTAAACAGAGAAACGACTCGTGGAGATAACATCTTGGACCTACTGATAACAAACAGACCCGAACTTTTCGACTCTGTAAGTGCAGAACAGGGAATCAGTGATCATAAGGCCGTTGCAGCATCCCTGAATATGGAAGTAAATAGGAATATAAAAAAAGGGAGGAAGGTTTATCTGTTTAGCAAGAGTAATAGAAGCCAGATTTCAGACTACCTAACAGATCAAAACGAAAATTTCTGTTCCGACACTGACAATGTTGAGTGTTTATGGAAAAAGTTCAAGGCAATCGTAAAATGCGTTTTAGACAGGTACGTGCCGAGTAAAACTGTGAGGGACGGGAAAAACCCACCGTGGTACAACAGCAAAGTTAGGAAACTACTGCGAAAGCAAAGAGAGCTTCACTCCAAGTTTAAACGCAGCCAAAACCTCTCATACAAACAGAAGGTAAACGATGTCAAAGTTAGCGTAAGGAGGGCTATGCGTGAAGCGTTCAGTGAATTCGGAAGTAAAATTCTATGTACCGACTTGACACAAAATCCTAGGAAGTTCTGGTCTTGTGTTAAATCAGTAAGTGGCTCGAAACAGCATATCCAGACACTCCAGGATGATGATGGCATTGAAACAGAGGATGACACGCGTAAAGCTGAAATACTAAACACCTTTTTCCAAAGCTGTTTCACAGAGGAAGACCGCACTGCAGTTCCTTCTCTAAATCCTCGCACAAACGAAAAAATGGCTGACATCGAAATAAATGTTCAAGGAATAGAAAAGCAACTGGAATCACTCAACAGAGGAAAGTCCACTGGACCTGACGGGATACCAATTCGATTCTACACAGAGTACGCGAAAGAACTTGTCCCCCTTCTAACAGCCGCGTACCGCAAGTCTCTAGAGGAACGGAAGGTTCCAAATGATTTGAAAAGAGCACAGGTAGTCCCAGTCTTCAAGAAGGGTCGTCGAGCAGATGCGCAAAACTATAGACCTATATCTCTGACGTCGATCTGTTGTAGAATTTTAGAACATATTTTTTGCTCGAGTATCATGTCGTTTTTTGAAAACCCAGAATCTACTCTGTAGGAATAAACATGGATTCCGGAAACAGCGATCGTGTGAGACCCAACTCGCTTTATTTGTTCATGAGACCCAGAAAATATTAGATACAGTCTCCCAGGTAGATGCTATTTTCCTCGACTTCCGGAAGGCGTTCGATACAGTTCCGCACTGTCGCCTGATAAACAAAGTAAGAGCCTACGGAATATCAGACCAGCTGTGTGGCTGGATTGAAGAGTTTTTAGCCAACAGAACACAGCATGTTGTTCTCAATAGAGAGACCTCTACAGATGTTAAAGTAACCTCTGGTGTGCCACAGGGGAGTGTTATGGGACCATTGCTTTTCACAATATATATAAATGACCTAGTAGATAGTGTCGGAAGTTCCATGCGGCTTTTCGCGGATGATGCTGTAGTATACAGAGAAGTTGCAGCATTAGAAAATTGTAGCGAAATGCAGGAAGATCTGCAACGGATAGGCACTTGGTGCAGGGAGTGGCAACTGACCCTTAACATAGACAAATGTAATGTATTGCGAATACATAGAAAGAAGGATCCTTTATTATATGATTATATGATAGCGGAACAAACACTGGTAGCGGTTACTTCTGTAAAATATCTGGGAGTATGCGTGCGGAACGATTTGAAGTGGAATGATCATATAAAATTAATTGTTGGTAAGGCAAGTACCAGGTTGAGATTCATTGGGAGAGTCCTTTGAAAATGTAGTCCATCAACAAAGGAGGTGGCTTATAAAACACTCGTTCGACCTATACTTGAGTATTGCTCATCAGTGTGGGATCCGTACCAGATCGGGTTGACGGAGGAGATAGAGAAGATCCAAAGAATAGCGGCGCGTTTAGTCACAGGGTTATTTGGTAACCGTGATAGCGTTACGGAGATGTTTAGCAAACTCAAGTGGCAGACTCTGCAAGAGAGGCGCTCTGCATCGCGGTGTAGCTTGCACGCCAGGTTTCAAGAGGGTGCGTTTCTGGATGAAGTATCGAATATACTGATTCCCCCTACTTATACCTCCCGAGGAGATCACGAATATAAAATTAGAGAGATTCGAGCGCGCACAGAGGCTTTCAGACAGTCGTTCTTCCCGCGAACCATACGCGACTGGAACAGAAAAGGGAGGTAATGACAGTGGTACGTAAAGTGTCCTCCGCCACACACCGTTGGGTGGCTTGCGGAGTTTAAATGTAGATGTAAATGTAGATGTACCTACGCAAGAAGATGCTCTCATAACTGAAGTAACCGGAATAGCAAATGAGATTCTCGAGTTGAGAAGAGCTCAAGAGCAAACTTCCGTAAAGTATCCGACTCTTTCTACCGAAGTATCAGGACTAAAATAGTAACAAGAACAAGGTGATAGTAAAGTAGAAAATTTGTCTCAAAGTGTAAATAATATCACGACAGATAAAGAGAGTTTTACTTTGCAACTGTTTGCTGGACATCACACTCAGGTTCAGTCAGATTTGGTTTCTTGGTTCAGATGTAAGGAAGTCCCGTTTCACCAAAACGTAAACGAAAGTGTTCAAGATGCAATAGTAACTTTGCCTTCAGTTCATTCCTCTGTAGATACATAGTTAAAACAAGCTATGCACGAGGCGAAGGGTAATTTAGGTCTTGGCTTTGTCGAATAGAAAATTTATTAACGGCGAAGGTGGAATCTATAACTCGAGACCTAGATGAGGTCTGGTGGCGATGAGTCAAAACCATAGTAGATTACACAATGTCAAGGGACAATAAACATCGATCCCTGACATATATTTTGAGAGCGTACATGCATGTCAGCCAACTGCAAATGTCAGTTCACCGCATGGCTCTGTTCCAACCACAAGAGAAGAAAAGCATATTTGATGTAACGATCGTTTAATTGGAATAATGTGTCAATTCCATGGAGTATATGATATATGTGTGGAACCTGTGGACTTTGTCGCAGTGATCATTACTTTCTGCTTAATCTGTGAAGTGCAAAGTAAATGATTTCTGATGTTAATTAAAATTGTCCACATAAGAAATTTCTAAAACTGTTTGTAACAGGTTCTAACATTTCGTTTACAAGCTTGATTAAGCGTTGATGTACATCATTTTCATGTACTAATATTGATTTCTTGTTGATTTCCCTTAGCGATTAAGAAATGCATTTCTGTTGTACCTGTGATCAATAACAATTTCTTCCAGAATCATGAAGAATGAATCTAAAATGAAAATGTTTTATTGGACAATTCCAGATTTGTGACTGTATGGGTGCGTGTGTGTTTATTTTATGAGCTAGTCGGGGTTTATTAAACTGTGTATGCAGGACTATCTTCTGATGTTTTATTAAGGTGTTCCTGTATTTATTGTTAGTCAAATCTGTAAAACGTGAATATGTTTTGAGTGATAATTATTTAAAAAAATATACGCCTAAAGAAGGTTTACGTTTATTGTTGTCATTTCATTATTTTTTACATTATTAGGTACAAGTAAACGCCAACTGGACCTTGATACAACATAAAAGTTAACACTGTGTTTTTGCTAAAGTTGAAATCGTTGTTTACGAACAAATTGCCACAAAATGTTTTGTACTGATTTTGAGTATACATATCTCAGTAACTCGTGGGAGTGCAGGTGAAAAAGGATTTTCGAAAACTAAAAGTAGGTAATCGGAAATATAGCCGCGAAATATTTTTGCCTACAAAATCACGTTTATATTTAAAGTGACGTGCTAACTTGTCAACCAAGACTCAAATTAACATCATTTAGTAGTAGACAGCAAGCTGTCAGTTTCTGATAATGTACACTTAGTGCTACACAAGCCAATTATGTAAAAAATTACGCTAATAACAACAAAGAAAAACTGTTTTAGGCCTAATTTTCGTAGAATATTTATGACTCGAAACTAGTTCACGTTTTACAGAGTTAGGAAAGAATACTCGTTGACGATAGAACAAAGGTTTTGATACAAGTTTGGATTTAAATGAAAAAGCGTTTGTGTATATACAGGGTGTTTCAAAAATGACCGGTATATTTGAAACGGCAATAAAAACTAAACGAGCAGCGATAGAAATACATCGTTGGTTGCAATATGCTTGGGACAACAGTACATTTTCAGCCGGACAAACTTTCGAAATTACAGTAGTTACAATTTTCAACAACATATGGCGCTGCAAGTGATGTGAAAGATATAGAAGACAACGCAGTCTGTGGGTGCGCCAATCTGTACGTCGTCTTTCTGCTGTAAGCGTGTGCTGTTCACAACGTGCAAGTGTGCTGTAGACAACATGGTTTATTCCTTAGAACAGAGGATTTTTCTAGTGTTGGAATTCCACCACCTAGAACACAGTGTTGTTGCAACAAGACGAAGTTTTCAACGGAGGTTTAATGTAACCAAAGGACCGAAAAGCAATACAATAAAGGATCTGTTTGAAAAATTTCAACGGACTGGGAACGTGACGGATGAACGTGCTGGAAAGGTAGGGCGACAGCGTACGGCAACCACAGAGGGCAACGCGCAGCTAGTGCAGCAGGTGATCCAACAGCAGCCTCGGGTTTCCGTTCGCCGTGTTGCAGCTGCGGTCCAAATGACGCCAACGTCCACGTATCGTCTCATGCGCCAGAGTTTACACCTCTATCCATACAAAATTCAAACGCGGCAACCCCTCAGCGCCGCTACCATTGCTGCACGAGAGACATTCGCTAACGATATAGTGCACAGGATTGATGACGGCGATATGCATGTGGGCAGCATTTGGTTTACTGACGAAGCTTATTTTTACCTGGACGGCTTCGTCAATAAACAGAACTGGCGCATATGGGGAACCGAAAAGCCCCATGTTGCAGTCCCATCGTCCCTGCATCCTCAAAAAGTACTGGTCTGGGCCGTCATTTCTTCCAAAGGAATCATTGGCCCATTTTTCAGATCCGAAATGATTACTGCATCACGCTATCTGGACATTCTTCGTGAATTTGTGGCGGTATAAACTGCCTTAGACGACACTGCGAACACCTCGTGGTTTATGCAAGATGGTGCCCGGCCACATCGCACGGCCGACGTCTTTAATTTCCTGAATGAATATTTCGATGATCGTGTGATTGCTTTGGGCTATCCGAAACATACAGGAGGCGGCGTGGATTGGCCTCCCTATTCGCCAGACATGAACCCCTGTGACTTCTTTCTGTGGGGACACTTGAAAGACCAGGTGTACCGCCAGAATCCAGAAACAATTGAACAGCTGAAGCAGTACATCTCATCTGCATGTGAAGCCATTCCGCCAGACACGTTGTCAAAGGTTTCGGGTAATTTCATTCAGAGACTACGCCATATTATTGCTACGCATGGTGGATATGTGGAAAATATCGTACTATAGAGTTTCCCAGACCGCAGCGCCATCTGTTGTTGAAAATTGTAACTACTGTAATTTGGAAAGTTTGTCTGCCTGAAAATGTACTGTTGTCCCAAGCATATTGCAACAAACGGTGTATTTCTATCGCTGCTCGTTTAGTTTTTATTGCCGTTTCAAATATACCGGTCATTTTTGAAACACCCTGTAAGAGGCGGATGTTATATCCGGCGATCAGTTTATTTCTCGGTAGCCTCCCAGCATCGAGCACTCTCAAATTCGTATCTCAAATGCTTCTTTAAGGACAGAATCCCAATAGGTAAATGCGTGAGATCAGACACGCGTTTCGTCAAACACAATCATATGTTTGTTTGAGAGGATGTATTTGGCAACAGCGGACTTTTAAAATCTGTGATATTTAACGTGTCGTCGATGCTCCGTGCAGTGGTCTGGAACCACAAGTATTTATGACCAATGTAACTGTTTCAGCATTCACAAGGAATTTTTAATAAATTCCACGAACACTGAGACCAAAGCTGTCTTTTACTGGGCGTAACTTCTCTTTAATTCTTTTAGGTGGTCAGAGAACGGATTGGACATCTTGTCTGCACAGGACTTGTCTTATTTTATATGTTTTAGCTCCGGAGAGAGACTGCGTTACGGAATTTTTCTTACGAGGTGACGTACTCCATATGGGCACTGTTATGTGTCAGACATCCATAATCGATGCAAGATCGAATTAACCCCGTTTCAATCAGAGCAGTACGCTAGGGCGACTGTGGAAACATCTAATAATCAAGAATCAAACTTTCTCTCTGCAGTGAAGCATCTCCTGTCTTAAAACTTCCTGACGTGTAAAACTACGTGTCCAGTTGTGACTCCTTGAGGTGGATGGAATTTTTACTATCAGTGTTGCCCACGCAAGGTGAGGAGAGGTGCTCGCGTGAAGTTTTTGAACGGATTAACTTCAGAACCTCTCCACAGTGTCTCGAGTAGTAAGTGCGTGTGACACTGGTGATGCTGGTCCGTCCCTCGGATGTAGACGTTAAACCCAGCGCCCCCCTTAATCCTACTCATGAGAAGTAAGCTATGTGCCGGCATAGGGTTTAATCGTCACCCTTCTCTGATAATCGTCATCGTTCAATACGGACATGACAGCACGCTATAAACACAATCACTAAAGTCACCTACACCCAACAAATCTATTTAATAAACACTTTTCATACACTGCATGTAAACGGGCCATCATGCCTAGCGGAAAAGAAGAGACTCCTCTCCTATTATATGGCTAAAATGCTGCTTGGGATCATCTAACCAACAATGCCAGACGAGTCTTTCTTTCTGCAAGATTTGTCAAGCAGCAGAGGTATGCCTTCAGGCAAAATTGAGGCAGTGAAAGTGTATCTGTAGTTAAGACCATGGTTTAACTGCCTGGTCACGAGGACTGTACAAACCTATAAAAAAAATACCTGACTCTTAAGGTATGCTATGCGCCGATGCGATGTTGAGGCAAACTGTTCATAGCGGATAACCGGTCACACCAGAATTAAACAAGGCATACCTAGACAAGCGGGTCTCTGAGTGGACATCTGTTACACTATCTGCTCGCGGGACATCTATGGAGCCTATTAGTTCTTCAAAAACCGTTCCCAATGACTTCTGGTGACCACCTTTACCCATCCCAACAAGAGAAGCCGTCTGGGTATCTCTCCTGAGTATGCACCTCATGATTTTAGGACTAGCTGCAGTAATAGGGCACAAATGTGTCGATGTGTTCCCGTGATTGTTAAAGGGGCCGAGACACTAGCGGTACAGAGGGGGCAAGATGAAGTCGGAACACTTGCCCACTCACGGAATATGGAACGCAAACATTTCACAAAGGCTCTTCGCGGGAAATCTTTGGTACTGCGATGATTTCGGCGTTGTCCTGCACTCAAGGCAGATGTGAATATTAATAGAATTTTGCCAAAATAGGATCGCCAAATCATTCTCTGTCCTGTCCTATTCTCTCACACTCTTTATCAAGCTCCAGCAAAGGATCACTCCAACAGGCTGGCGCGCCAATTCCAGTGCCTCTTCGAAGTAAAAATTGACGAGGCTGCAGTATACCTGCACAGCATCTGTCCCCCAATTCCCTCAGAAACACCCCATCCTCCTGCTGCTGAATAACTTAAATCTTAGCAATTGTTTACCAGTTGTCTGTGACCAAAGGCTATCCATCACAGCTCGATAATACAACATTCAGTTATTCAATCGCAGAGTGGTGGTACTAGTTTCTGAAGAACAGTCTTGCTATACCGTAGGTGTGTTCCTCTGTACCTCTTCTATGGTCTCAAATGCATCAATTTAAAAGGTAGAATCCCATTTTCATGTTCCTAAAGCAACAGCGACGAATCAGCAGCCACCAGTTCTGCTGAAGATTTGGCAACGGAAGTGGCCCCTTTTCAAGGACCCACCAACTCCCGGTAGACCACCTCCTGTGACCTTTGGCTCCCCACCAATGTGCGAAGAGAAAGGGAGCGCAAACTTCACTAACAGATAATGGAAGCATATTTTGGAATTTAAATGGCTTCAAAAAACACTGGACGAACTAAAACTCCTAAGAAGCTAGATCACCGTGTCTATGCTTTCGGCAACACATTTCAGCGGTTCTTAGATTCCTGTGCTAAGGGGCTACCTTCTACATAGAAAAGATAATCTATGTAGCAAAAGTGCTATGGGAGGAGTGGCAGTGTTCGTCACTGACACACTTTACTCCCCATCTGTCACCATAAACCACCCCACCATAATCAGTTCTCGTCTGTGCATTTTGTGTCATTTCAGTTAACACTGTGATCGACTTATATTCCGCCACACGAACCGCTGGGTGACGAGTTGAGGCGTAGCGCCGTATAACGATCCTGCCCTGGAGGCGGTTAAGCGGGAGATGTGTCTCAGAGCTGGATAGTGACAGATGGTGACGTTAGACTGGACGCGCACGTAGTTTATGTATCAGCCGATAGGGGACAATATTGGATAGGGGGAGTGTGATTTTAGTTTCGATTGTGCCCATTAGAGTGCACTAAAGTAATAGAATGTTTTTCATAAACTGTTCTAGTATTTTCATAAAGTGTTATTATTTCCTTTTGTGTATGTAAAATGTTATAAATGTATTTTAGCAGTATTAATGATACGTGAGTGTGGTTTAAGGTTAATATGAAGATAACTGTTTAACGAGTTATGTACTAGGATTTAGTGTGGGAACATTTCGAAGAGGTATGGATATGGACAAAGGGGATTTTTGTAGAATAGATTTGTAAAGTAAGTTTATGGTAAAGGGAAAGTTAATTCAGGTATAAATAACAATAGTAAATAACTTTATGCATAAGCAAAACTTCAGCATATTAGATAATTACGTCGGTAAAGAGTGCAGTCGTGAGGTTTACTATTTTGCGATTGGTTATTGATGAAAGGCGCGGACTGACGCGGGAGAGTGTTGTTTTGCTATTGGCTGTTGAGTAAACTGACCAATGGTAAAGCAATATTCTTCACGCGCCTTTATCTGCTGGTAGAGAAGACTTAGAGTATTCTAGGGAAGAGTGGGAGCCTAGCCATGAAACAGTTCGGACGTGTGTAGCAGTAGTTCCGATGGAAACGATAAGTTGCCCGATCTAGCAGTGTTTCATACATCAAAAGTGTTGTAAAGTGACGGCATAATTATTCCGATGGGTGTGTAGAAATTTCGGAATTTTCAAGTGATTTTTGTGACGAGAAAAGACATATATTCCGCGTGGCGTATTGAGCAGGTCGGTGGCTAAAAACTGTGACTGCATTAGGTACCGACACACTTAATATTTGGCGAGCATTCTCAATCAAAAACAATCAGTATTTTTGTAGCTATTACGTTTTCGGGAAATGCAACACCATAAACTTGCTAACGTGAGTGAAAGGGATTGTGAGTGACTGTTAAGACTAGCACGGGCTTGGCAGTGATACTTGTTCACCTAAGTTTCAGAAAATATTAATTGAGGACAAAATTTCCAACCTTTCATTTGTGTGAAAACTTTCTCCCGAAACGTAGATTCGTGACTTAAATTGCAGCCTGGTTCACGTCGAAGTACAGTAGGTTTCACTCGGCTTTCCTACTGATGATCTGCTGAGGTAGGTGCAGGTTCGTCGTAAAGGGACGAAAAGAACCGCGCCGCCGCAGAGTCACTCTTTGAGCTGATCAACGAACTTCTCCCACCGTACCTTCTTTTAGTAGATTTCAATGCACAGAGTATGCTGTGGGGCTGTCAGTCCACCTGCCCGAGAGGTCGAGTGGTTGAAACTGTATTAATATCTTGACCTATAAGCCTCCTGACAACGTGCCTCCTGACAACGTCCACAAAAACACATTTTTGAACGGCTACCGGTTTTTCTCCGCCATTTATTTGACAGTTTCCTTTCGCGCTCATTGTTCCCGTGGGAAGTAGCGGACGACCTCCTCACCAGCGAGCACTTCCCTATTTTTCTCCGCCTTTTACGAAGAACGGAACCTGAGAGAAAATGACAAGTGGCTGCTCTTCAAGGCAAAGTGGACGCTTTATAGAAACCTGGCTGTACTTGAGCACCAGGAGAGCGTCCGAGATTGGGTGGATCTCGTTACAGGTGTGTTCCATTCTGCTGCTGACGCATCTGAAACAAAATAGCCAGGCTGTCACAGGAGGCAACCTGTTCCTTGTTGGAACGATGAGTGTTGTTGTGGTACACGGGACAGGTGGACAACGCTGATCAGATCCAACCATAGTCCATCGGCAGAGTACCTTGGAGCCTTTCAGGTAACAAGAGCTTAAGCCCGGCAGGCAAAGCAGGAGAGCAAGAAACGATCATGGCACCAGTTTTTGAAATCCGTTAATCAGTCAGTTTCTGCCACTGCAATATGGGAATCAGTAAGGAACATATGTGGGAAAAGGATGTCTCGATCATTATTCAAAAAATGGTTCAAATGGCTCTGAGCACTATGGGACTTAACATCTATGGTCATCAGTCCCCTAGAACTTAGAACTACTTAAACCTAACCAACCTAAGGACAGCACACAACACCCAGCCATCACGAGGCAGAGAAAATCCCTGACCCCGCCGGGAATCGAACCGGGAACCCGGGCGTGGGAAGCGAGAACGCTACCGCACGACCACGAGATGCGGGCCCGATCATTATTGCCTTAGGTGACAATGGAGGCCTGGAAGTCACGCCAGTAGAGATCGCAGAGGCCATGGCATTGTACCAGGGGTGCTGAATAAGTAATGCAACCTTTTTTTTCTGAAAGCAGGTTGGCTTTATTCGGGATTCCCACACATCATATTATTCCTAACTCTTTTGGTTACAGTCCGCAGCTCGTTGTCTAGGGGCTAGCGTTGTTGCCTCTGGATCACAGGGTCCCGGGTTCGATTCCCGGCCGGGTTGGGGATTTTCTCTGCCCTGGGACTAGGTGTTTGTGTTGTCCTCATGTTTTGTGAGGGTGGCTAAATTGGATTGTGAAAAAGAAAATGGACTGTACAAAAATTGGAACTTCTTCCGGGCGCTAATGAACGCGCAGTTGAGGGCCTCACAAACCAAACATCATGATCATCATCTTTTGGGTACAAAACCCTATTTTTCAACTTAATATCCGTGTTGGGGAATAGCCTGACCATTGTACGCAATCATTAATCATCCCCATTCTTAAACCAGGACAGACCGTACACACCCTAGCAGTTATCATTGTGTCGCTCTTGCCAGCTGTCTAATAAAGGCGCTAAAGCGGATGATCAACTCCCCCCTTGTTTAGACTCTCCCAAGTCGCGCGGCCGCACATAAAAAGTTATGTCTGCCAACTCACGAAATGAACATTCTGCCACGTTTGAAAGGACCACTTTCAGTTGACTCAGTACCTGTAATACACAATGGACACGTTGAAGACAGAAGAATGAAGAAATCAAACAAGTCTCCCTGGCAACACAGCGCCACGGTAATGGACGTGAGACTGTACGACTGAATCAGACGGCGTTTCCAGGCCGAAGACAGTCGAATCATCCAACCTTTGGTGTTGTGTACTGTCACGTTGCCGAGATGGGATCCGTAGATCGAGGGAGACCACGTGTTGCCGGTACGCCTGCCCAGGAAGAGCAGGTACTACGGGCTGTCGAAGGAGAGACAGGTATCGGCGCAAGAGTGCATGTGGTGCTTCTCCAAGTTCAGCATGTCAAATACCTCAAAGCAACTCATGTATCCGCATCATCTTTTACGAGTGCCGGTCTTTATGCCTGCCGATCACGCACCACAAGAGAACTTTTGCCGATGGTTTGTTGCACTAGCTGCCAATCCGTTGTTTGCTGCTTCAGCTTTGTTCACAGACGAGGCAACGTTTGGAACACATGCAATAACAATTGTCCATATCGAACACCTATGAGACGATCGCAATCCTCATTTTACAGTACAGGCTAGACGGTAAGGGCTGGACGGTGTGGGCTGGAATTGTAGGTGGTTGTTTGGTAGCCCCATACATACAATGAGTCAAACGGGTACATAAGTGAAGTTCTTGGGATGTGCTTGGAAATCTGTAGATCGCCAGCTTTCATTAATAACTCGATTTGTTGGACATATGCTTACATGAACGTAAGAAACCTGTCCACATGGTTCGTAAAACTATTTTTTAAACACCATGTACACTGATGGTTCTAAACACGATGCATTACTGGTTGTTCCGTCATTTCGCCCACCAGTGTCTTCAGGTTCCGTTTTCCGAGTGAGTTTGCTATCTTTGACGCTGTATCATATGCAATTCTTAAAGCTGTGGATCATATGAACCGTGATCGTGGTTTCTAATTCATGATCTGTTTTGATTCATTTAGAGCAGTGCAGACCATCCAGATGGAACGGTCCAGAACATTCAAGACGCTGTCCTCCAGCTGCAAGGACGGGGGAAGAAGGTGTCATTCTGCTGGGTACCATAATGTGTGGGGATTCGTGGGAATGAGATAGCCGACACAGCTCCCAAGGAGGAATATACCCTTCGAATGTAGCCCACTGGCCTATACCTCTGGGCACTGTGCCGACATTGCTGAGAAGGTATGTAATACGTCTTTGGTGGGAATAGTGGCTGGATGTGATAGATAACGAGCTGACTCTGGTGTCAATAAAGACTATAAGGCCGTGGCGCACTTCTTTTTGACCATTTAAAAGTGAAGAAGTTTGCGTGCAAGTCTTCGAATAGGAGAGACGCCGACCCATTGCTTCCTTCTCAGAAGTGAATAACCGCCCGTTTGTGATGCATGTTGCAAGCCGATTACGGTTCGCCACATTTTAACTGATCGTGGTGTATACTAACGAGAGTGTGCAAGCCAGTTTATTGGCAGACCTCCCCTCAGTTTTAGGCGATGATGAGCTGAATATGCCACGTGTTTTTAGAGTTTTTGTTTTGTCTACTCTTTACTGAGCTATTAGGTAGAAGCTTTTAGTGCGTACAGAGGATGGTTGGCTTATCCAGTTATTATACCAGCAGTCGGCCAGTCGCCTCTGCTGGAATTGTATCTTCGTGGTTTTTCAGGTCTGGTGCCAATATTTTAACAGTCTGTCTTGAATCGCTTCTCTCCTTTGTACCGTTCGCAGGGACTGTGCGTGCTACTGTGAGGAAGATTGCGAGGTAGCGAATGTGAACTTCCGTCGCTCTTTAGCTCTTCTTTGTCTTATGTGTCTTAACTCGTACCATGCAGTAATTGCGAAGGCGCTCATAACCATGGTGTTGATCGCCACAAAAAAGCAGCAACAGCAACAACAACAACGGCAACGACAACTGCTTTTTTTTCCAAAACGCGTTTTCAGTGGTGTTCTGTCCTCGGTACTCTGTTCCATGTTCCTAAACTTGATCCTGGTACCAAACCGTTGAGACAGTCTTTAAAACGTGCATTAGTAGAGGGCGCATGGTCTTTAAGCCAAGGTGTGTTTCCCTTTCGAGTTCCAAATTTTGAAAGGTATGAGAGGTGGTTTTTGTTGACTACAGTTCTATTAGTTAAAAACCTATGCTGTATTTCTGTACGTGTATTATCACAAACAAAAAGCAATGCCTCAGTGTTAACACCATTTGGAACAACTTCCTTCCTGCTGTTTCGCCGAAAACGGACCTTTTTGTCACCATGTCTGTGTACAAAATACGATCTGATTCTCACAAAGACGAAAAAGCAACCGGCCACTGTCAATAACGCTGTTTATTTACACAAATGGCGCCGTTGCCGGTTACGAACCGCCAGCTTTATCTTCAAACAGCTGTTCACGTTTATATTGCATTTGTTTCTATTTGCATTAGTTCTTAAAAACAACCAGCAGTTAATGTTAACAACAAAAAATGTAATTTAAACGTAAACAGCCTTCTGAAGATGAACCTATCGGTTTGAAACCACTAACAAAGTTTTTCTGGAAAATAAATAGCATTATTAACAATGGCTAGTTGCTGTTTTGTTCTCTGCTATAATCGTATTCTACAAACTTCCTTATTGGCACTTAGAACCAGTCAGTTTTCTGCTACGACACTTACAACGTTCTTAACAAACTATTAATTTCGCAATTTGTTTCATTATTTTTGCGGTGATGTTGCGAGCAGCATAATTCAGTGGTATCGGAATACCTCCTTAATTTCTTGAATATAAATCAGTCATGTACTGACTGAGAAAAGTTGTTTTTTGGTTGATACTCCTGTCAGATTCAGCACGTAGAACGTTTTACATCTCCACTCTTTAAATTACTCCGCAATAGTCCACTGGACCAGTTAGTTTTGTCTCCTCTAGAGGCGTGCTAGGGCACTGTGGCGGCGGTATTTCACTGTGTACCACTAGTGAAGGCTTATATATATATGCGAACAAACAAAAACTGGCCTCCTAAACTTCATTTTTGTCGAGGCGATAAGACAAGTCTTGTTACTATCCCTCATATGCTAAACCTACCTTTCTTAAAGAAAAGTATGAGTCTATGTCTATTACAGTCACATCAAGCTACACAAGAATGTACTCAAATCATCTCCAAAAGACAACGTGGAGTAACTTCTAGTTAGATACAGTACAGTAGAAAAAAACTCCCGTCCCCAGCTGCAGTCTCGTTGGTGCTGTATTCAAACCCGTTACACTCTGAAATACTTTCGCCGTCTACTTTAAACCAGCATGAAGTAGAGCGAATTCTGCGGTTACATTCGTGGGAAAACTGACTGTAACGATGTGATTTCGTTCCGTGCATTCTAAGCACTTCTCCTATCGAGGAGACGGGAAAGCGACCACAGGACCTTGACTGAGTCCTGGGTGTTACCAGTTTCGTGCAAACGATTACCCCTTACTGGCACTTTTCTAAGCTTCAGGCAAGCAGACAGTGACCAAAACAACTACATTGTCAAGGGTAAAAACTACCTGTGCAACTGAATGATGGTTGGTTGGGACAGTCTTACAGATGGTACTAAATGTTCATACAAGGTTCTTTGCGGGTACTTTATTAATTAACAGTTGTAAACAAACAAATAGGTACATACTTAGAAATTTTTAAAAAGTCTTACAGCCAAGTAGTTAAAATAATTTACAGTGAATGTGACAGGATCAGAAGAAAGCTAAAGTTGAAATGTGTTTCAATACTAGATTTTTACTTTGTAAGTGGAGCCCAGGAGCAAAATCAGTACAAAGACGGCTTCAGTTCTGCACTTACCTCGCGATCATAAGATTTTAATCGATGCTTAGTGACAGCCATAAGTCAAGGCCCCATGAACATGAAAAAGAAACAGCGATACAGCATATCTGGTACACTAAATGCTAATCTAAATAGATAACACGGAATATTTAAAAATCTTGGACTTTTCCGCTGGTTAACAAAGGTCGTTCATTTCATTCTACCCAATGCCAAACTCTATTCGTAGATCCTGAGTTCGTGAATGGAACCAGAACATCATTTGCCTAAACGAATCTGATAAGTCACATAGGAACTACACTCAGACTTGGTGAGCACACCAAGAGTTGTTAATCCGCCGCGCATATTCGATTCAGGTGTGAGTCAGCTCCACGTCGTGCTTCAACCCATACGAGCGTATAGAGGCAGATACACCACAGTTGCCACATTCGTTAGGCAGCTCTTCATTGTTTTCTGTTGTTTCATTCTTTCTATTTCGAAGATTTCACTATTGACCCCATGATCGCAGCGTGTTGAGTTTTTCTAAGCGCAGTCTTAAAGACTCGCATTGGCATGGCCGGGGTTCAAATTCGCATACAGCCATCGAGATCTGGTTTTATGGTTTTCCTAAATCTATAAAGCTAAATGCCAGTATGACATTTTGTGAAAAAGACACGGTCGTCGTCTTCGCAATCCTTTCCGAATCGGAGTTTTTGTTTCATCTCTAATTACTTCGCCGTCGACGGAACTTTAAAACTTAATATTACTGTGAAACTTTAGTTTCTCCTGGCGTATAAAATGTCCAAACAACTTGCAGGAATAGAGCCGAGTGCCGTCATCGACAGTTGCACGCCCTGCCATTTTCAAGGCAAAAATGCAACGAGAGAGCGCTGTACAAAGAAATTTAAGTAGCAGACATGCGAGGCATGTACCGAAGTACAACGCACACACACACACACACTAAACATTAGCTCATTAGCATCACCATACAATTAAAGATGACTAACGTCAGAAGTTATCAATCGGGACCGACCGACTGCCGTGTCATTCTCTACCAATGCCGTCATTTGGATGCAATATGGAGAGGTGTGAAGACAACACATCCCTCTCCCAGGTGTTGTCGGCTTTGCAGAGCTTGGAGCCGTTATTTCTCACTCAAGCAGTTCCTCGACTGGTATCGCGAGGGATAATGGACTCAGTTCTAGTCGTCCAACGGAGGAAAAATTCCTGGTAGTACCGGGTATTGAATCCGGATCCTCCGCATGACAGTTAGGTATGCTAACTACCCAGCTACGGAGTCAGAGAGAAGTCATCGATAGTGAATACTGATTACCAGCCGGTGAGATAGCATTAACTGTCCCTCTGTCGTTTGGCCAGGGAGAGAACACGATTCCAAACACAATGTAAGCAGAAACCTCCATTTCTATTCGTAAAGGCACTCACTAATTTAATCTCTACTCTTTCCTTAATAACACCATCCCAATAGTTGGAAGTGCGTGGCAGAATGCCCTTGTTGGTGTATTCTGTAGGATGACCGCTGTCTAGGCAGTGTCCTGCAATAGCAGTTTTGCTAGGCTGTTTTCAGAGTGTGTGACGATTGTGATCAGTACACCGGTCCTTCACAATCCTGTTGGTCTGACCAATGTAAGACATGCTACAACGGCAAGTGATACAAAGGACACTCGTCTTATGCAAACAAAGATCCTCTACAGACCCTAAAAGGTGCCTAATCTTAGATGGTGCTTAAAAAACATACCATTTTTCCGTAGAGTAGGACCAGTCCTGTTGGAAGGCGTAAGGCGGAAAGGCTGCAGACTTCGGTACCATCTCTTTACTTTCAACACTCACCAGATTCAGGCTTGATCGACAGGGCAACGGGCCCCTAATTCCCACTGTAACACGGGGCCTGTGAACCAGGGTACGACGGGGCCTGTGAACCAATGTACGAAATATTACTGCAGGCTGAGCCGGATAGTAACATCTGTCGGGCTCAACGTACAAATCCGTGTGAGTTGTCTTCCCGCAAAAAGGAGGTTCCAACGAACTATCAACCTTCCTCCCGACCGACACATTAAAGAAGGGAAGGCATTCATCCTTTTACAGCTGCGCCGTGAAGTGAATATACGAAAGGACTGAATCGAGATATTCTAAAATTCTGACTTCCACGAGGCCAGACAACAAAAGTATCATCAACACATCTGAAGAAAAAGACGCGGGATTCAGGGAGCTGTAACACGCCTCTTTAAGTAACGGTTATATAGTAACTGATCCATTATACGGATATTCGTCATTTATGGATGAAACTGAAAAGACGTACATCCAGTATTACATTATTGTGATTGACTTAAATTATCCTCGCCTTGACTTCGTCATCTCTGAGAGGCACTACAGTGTCCGCCGCTCTTGCTTTTACGAAGAAATTATACAATTCCCAGGATTTTAAAGTTTAGTGGTTCATTAACTACGAAATAATATCAGTCTCTTCATTTAATATTGAACATTCTTGGTCACTCAGATGACTGAGCTCAACGATAATACAAGTTCCACATTAATATGAGGGGCAGTCAAATGAAAACGAGAGAGATGGAAAAAAGTAAGTTAACAGTTAATTATTTTAAACGTAATCGCCATAACTGTTAACACATTTATCCCAGTGTGAGACAAGACAGTCAATGGCTTCACGGAAAAATGTTTGCGGTTAAATACGGAATCACGTTTGTACCCAGCCGTGCACCTACCTCTTCATGGGCCAATCCACAAGTCGCCACGGTTGCTCCCACTAACCTGCAAAAGTTTCGCTGGAAAGCCCTTACACATCCTCCATACAGCCCCAATCTCTCTCCATGCGATTTCTCTATATTTTGACCCTTTCAGAAAGACTACCCGGCCTTCAAGTTGCTACGGTGCAAGTCTGGGTTCAGTCATGATTATGTACTCAGCCGCAGACGTTTCCCGACGAAGTCACTGACCGTCCTGCCTCACAGTGGGATAGATGTATTAACGATTATGGCAATTACTTTCGAAATAACAAACAGTGTATTTACTTTTATCCATCTGTCTCGATTTCATTTGTCAGCCTCGTATATCATTTTATGTGGTCACACGAGACATAGAAAGTTCCAACTGTTTCTTATATCTGCACAAAAGACGTCTGTCAGTCCCAGGTAATTTCAAAAGGATCTTTCCTACAACTACTGTTCCCGTAAAGTTCAGTCAGGGAGGACAGAAATAATATAGGCCTAGCCCAAAAGTTTCAACTTTTTCGCAGACATTAAACAGAATGTTGTGTAATATTTCTGGATTTAAAGGCATCATGTTCAGCTACAAGAAGCTCCTTTTAGAGCAGTCGAGAAGGCAGCAGTGGAGAGATGACGTAATGTCATTTGAGGTGTCTGTGACAGATGGTCTATTCGGCACTTATATCGTGAGAAAGACAGCATAAATTGTGGTCTTTCTCCGCGATTGGCCGCTGTGTTCGGAAGTAGCGCACCAAAATGATAAACTTCTGTTATTAATATTACAAAAACTAGACCGCTAATCTACTTAGATTTCGTATAAAAGCATCTCTCAATAGCAGACTATCATTCCATTATTTTAAAGTGTTAATTACCATCAGAATAACAAACAATTGCTAAACGAAAACGAGGGCGAAGCACTTCGAAGATCTTCAGGTCGTGTCTAACTTGGATTGCAGGCGAGGTGTTTCGGCTGTCATACCACAGCTCTATTGGCAGTCTCGGAAGACAGACATGTTGTCTGCCGTAGTCGGTATCGGTTAAGAACTTAATTAGCAATCTCTGGTTTTTTGGACATGTAGCTGAAAACTAGTCTCATAGTAATTACGCATAAATGCAGTTCATTATTTTGCTTATCGTCTGTGAAAGTGTGAACAATGTTAATTATTTGTGAATTTTACAGTGGACTAAATTATGCAGTTTCTCGTATTCTGCCACTAAAAATCGAGTGACATCCCGTTTAAACAAAAACCAATTCAAATGTAAATTATTTATACAATACCAGTTGCTCGATAACAGTTTATTACACCCTCAAGATAACGGATTGACGACCTGCTTGCTGTTTTCTGCGCAGAAAACAACACAACTGAATACAGAACGTTGGTGAAATTATTCAGAACTTACGCATTCCACTCAGAGCGGTGGAAGCAACTAGGTCCCTCGCATGTACTGCAATCTTAGTACAAACGAGATCAGTGACACATCAGAGGAGGTATGAAGAGAGGAAATTTTCGAGAGAAGGGATTTATCAAACACATACAAATCTCTCACGTTTTTTTATCCCTCCCTCTCTTTCACTTGCCGTAGTTGTTACATAAACTGACAGGTAAATATTGCACTACTGGCCATTAAAACTGCTACACCAAGAAGAAATGCAGATGATACACGGGTATTCTTTGGACACATATATTACACTAGAACTGACATGTGATTACATTTTCACGCAATTTGGGTGCATAGTTCCTGAGAAATCAGTACCCAGAACAACCACCTCTGGCCGTAATAACGGCCTTGATACGCCTGGGCATTGAGTCAAACAGAGCTTCGATGGCTGGTACACGTATAGCTGCCCATGCAGCTTCAACACGATACCACAGTTCATCAAGAGTAGTGACTGGCGTATTGTGACGAACCAGTTGCTCGGCCAACATTGACCAGACGTTTTCAATTGGTGAGAGATCTGGAGAATGTGCTGGTCAGGGCAGCAGTCAAATGGTTCAAATGGCTCTGAGCACTATGGGACTTAACTGCTGAGGTCATTAGTCCCCTAGAACTTAGAACTAGTTAAACCTAACTAACCTAAGGACATCACAAACATCCATGCCCGAGGCAGGATTCGAACCTGCGACCGTAGGGCAGCAGTCGAACATTTTCTGTATCCAGAAAGGTCCGTACAGGACCTGCAACATGCGGCCGTGCATTATCCTGATGTAGTGTAGGGTTTCGCAGGCATCGAATGAAGGGTAGAGCCACGGGTCGTAACACATCTGAAATGTAACGTCCACTGTTCAAAGTGCCGTCAATGCGAACCAGAGGTGCTCGAGACGTGTAAGCATTGGCACTCCATACCATCACGCCGGGTGATACGCCAGTATGGCGATGACGAATATACGCTTCCAATGTGCGTTCACCGCGATGTCGCCAAACACGGATGCGACCAACATGATGCTGTAAACAGAAACTGGATTCATCCGAAAAATGACGTTTTGCATTCGTGCACCCAGGTTCGTCGTTGAGTACACCATCGCAGGCGCTCCTGTCGGAGATGCAGCGTCAAGGGTAACCGCAGCCATGGTCTCCGAGCTGATAGTCCATGCTGCTACAAACGTCGTCGAACTGTTCGTGCAGATGGTTGTTGTCTTGCAAACGTCCCCATCTGTTGACTCAGGGATCGAGACGCGGCTACATGATCCGTTACAGCCATGCGGATAAGATACCTTTCATCTCGACTGCTAGTAATACGAGGCCGTTGGGATCCAGCACGGAGTTCCGTATTACCCTCCTGAACCCACTGATTCCATATATTGCTAACAGTCATTGGATCTCGACCAACGCGAGCAGCAATGTCGCAATACGATAAACCGCAACCGCGAGAGGCTACAATCCGATCTTTATCAAAGTAGGGAACGTGATGGTACGCATTTGTCCTCCTTACACGAGGCATCAAACAACGTATCACCAGGGAACGCCGGTCAACTGCTGTTTGTGTATGAGAAATCGGTTGTAAACTTTCCTCATGTCAGCTCGTTGTAGGTGTCGCCACCAGCTTTAACCTTGTGTGAACGCTCTGCATATCACAGCATGATCTTCCTGTCAGTTAAATTTCGCGTCTGTAGCACGTCATCGTCGTGGTGTAGCAATTTTAATGGCCAGTAGTGTACAAATGATTGTGAAAGTATTTATGTAACTGTCTTATAAAAAGTTGCACATTTATATTTATGCTGATTTATCTGCACAAATGTTAAATCTCTATTCAATGAAATGGCTGTTCCCAAACTAGAGAGACTGTTTTTTACAAAGTTATGATTTATTTACACTTGAAGTAATCGATATCCGCGGGTATCGGAGATTTCATATTATGTATTGGATTTGATTACATCACTGTGAGCACCTGTCGAGGACGTCACCGGCTTTTTCCAGTAGTTGTTCGAACCTAACCTTCCTTCTTCTTGTTCTCGAGTTTAGGATTTCCCCCCTGTTGAGTGGGAAGCTTTCTCATTTTTGTGTGTGTGTGCAGACATTAAGCAAAGAGCCCACACTGAAGTAATGAAAAGGAGCGGCGTGGACAGACAAATCGAGGAAAGAAGGTAGCTCCGAGCTAAATTTGCCGGAGGTGGAAGTGCCTGAGCGAGAAATCTTGACCGGCCGGGAAATCAAATTAACTCTCCGCTACCTGTTACTCTAATGGTGGAGAAGCAGCGGTCCCATTTACCCTGGATGTAAGCACATTTTGCAAAGCGCAGGCCGCTGCAGCAACTCCCCCCTAATTTCCGTAAGCGCTACTGCGGTCGCCGGCAGGGCGCAGGTAACCCTTCCAGTCACGATCGGCGCCACAGTTGGGGAAACGGCGGCCTTAATGGCACCACCCAACAGCGCCCTCCGCAGCTTAAGAGGGCCGTAATTAATTTTGCCACGGGCACCTCGGACAGCCGCGGGGCAGGCCGATTTTTCCGCGGTGCCTGCGGAGCCCCGGGCGGGCTGCGTCGGCCGCAGACGGCCACCTGCCGCTAACCGCCGTTAAGCGTAATTGCCGAGCGCGGGCGGTGGGCGTGGCCGGTGGCGACGGCGGCGCCGCAAAAAGCAAACTTCCGCGACAGCCACCTGGCCGTCCCGCGCCGCGCCGCGACGCCTCACGCCGGCGTCTTTAATTTCCTGCATCGCGGCGCCGGGTCAGCGACTCGCCGCTGCCGGGATTTTTACGCTAACCAGGATGCGGCGCTCGTCTTATATAATCTGCAGCGGGGGAGAGGGCAGCGCGCGCACAATAATTTTCCGCTCTTTCGTGTTGTAATAATTCAGAGAAAAGCAATCGGCGCGCGGTTATTTCTGGAGGCTCGGCATTACGCCCGTAATACCCCACTTTGGCCATTAATTTATTTCGATTTCCTTAACCGACAATCTCGTCGGGCGCTGTCCCTTTTTGCCGGCCGCTTAATTGCTGATGCGGCCTCCTGGCGCAACGCCTGCCTCGCAGGACACTTCTTGCCCTCCCCCGGCCTCTGTCGGCGACGCTGCTCGCTCTCTGCCTCACAGCACGGGTCTGAGAGGCACAGATTGAGTGAGAAGAAGAAAGAACACTGAATTTCCAAAGGAAACTATAACAAGTTAACAATTCTATTTAGATATTTATGGAAAGCCAATGACTTCTGTTTCTCGAACGCCATGCACTCCACCTTACCCTCCGACTCCCTTTTCCTGTAACGATCAGCAAAATTTCTCAGCCTGCTCTTCCATTTCGAACACCTTCGAATATCCTACGTTACCTGTAAACTCGGCGCTACGCATCCGCTATTTCGCCACTGCTTACTAGTTCTGCTGCTCTGTCGCGTTTCTACCACCACATTCCATCATGCTCTTCACATTCTCTCCCAACGATACTTTAATCGCGTTCCCTTACCCGACGATGAACGCCGCCTTGATAAACATATAAGTCTTGCCAGATGCAGCAGACCCCTACCACTTACCCCTTGTCAGGAGTTTCTTCCCCTTCAGTCCTCTCCACTCACTTCCTAAATTTGGGTTCGGAACTGCATCCCTCTACACTCTTCCCTCATCTCTCCTCCGAACGTCCACCCACGCAAACCCTCTTCTACGCACTATCTTGAAATTCTACCTTCTCCCTGGCAGTTTACACCAACTCATCTTCAGTCATCTACACCGATGAACCAAAACATTATGACAACCTGTTTAATAGCGTGTTGCTCCAATTTTTAAAACCAGTACAACAGAGATTCTACCTGACATGAATTCTGCACGTCCTTGACAGGATTCGAGAAGTATGTAGCACCAGATGACTACCCACGTGTCAAGTAATTCCCACAAATTACGGGATGGTGGTTTACGGACGCGCAGCTGGCGCCCGGTATGTGTTCGAATGGGTACAGATAGGCCACAGTTGCTGGCCAAGACATCAGTGTGCGTTCACTATAACGCACCTCAAACAACTGTAGCACGATTCTGACCTCGTTGAAAAGACAGTTTTCCTGCTGGAAGATGTCATCACCATACGGGGAGCCTTCAAGCATGAAGCGAAGCAGCCGGTCTGCAATAATGTTCACATAGTTCACTGCTGTCACGATGCCTTCGATTACCACCACAGATCCCATGGAAGCCCAACTCAGTGTACCCCACAGCATAATTCTGTTCTCACCGGCCTGCATCCGTGGCGCGGTGCATATTTCGCGTAGCCATTCGTCTGGATGACGGCGTGCAAGGAGCCAACTATCGACCTGATCTAACAAGAAATGCGATTCCCTCGACAGGCGAGACGTTTCTACTTATTCTATTGATCCCCAGTGGTACTGCACCACTGCAGTCGTAACTTACGATGTCGTTGTGTCAACACAGTATCACTTAGGGGTCGTGTGATGTGGAGCTCCATGTTCAGCAGTGGCCTTTGAACGGTGAGCTCCGGAACTCTTGTGCCGGCACCAGCATTGTACTCTGTCGTCGACCTGCCACAAATCGCTGCCCATCCTGGATTACACAGTGGGGGTCCTCCGACCTCTATGTCTTCTGATGAGGCGTGGTCGTCCAATACCAAACGGCCTACTCGTGATTTCACCATGCTTCAATCAGTTTCCATAGGCGCTCACGACAGTAGTACGCCAACAGGAGATCAGCTTCGCCGTTTCAGTGAGTCTCGTTTCCACTCGCAGCGCCACAGCAACGTACCCTTTGGCGAAACCGCTTAAACCAGTGAATTTCTGCATTTGCAGTGTGTGTTTTCGCTATAATGACAGCCCATTCGTCTCTCTTCCACTTACATTCTTTCCCTACCGCGTCAGGTGCCCGTAACACCACCAGGAGATATTCAACTTCTCAGTGGCCAATAGTCATAATGTTTTGCCACATCAAATTTAATCAGTCTCATATCGACCATTCCGTTCAACTTTATGCAACTATCTGTCTATTTTTATATCTTCGTGTGCGACACTCGTTTGCCATTTATATGTGTCTATATTTTAACAATCACCGAATCAATCTTTCATACTCTAACTTACACAACTGAAGTTCTGTCTTTTTGTTGTGCAAAACGCTCCTTTTGCCAACCGCATGTCCAAATTTCATATTACATTTTTTAAACTTTTCCTCTCATGTGGCTGACGAGCGGCAAATTGTATCCGTTGACAGCCCACACCCTGTCAATATGGGTCGTTGAGGAAGAGAGGATGAAATAACAAAGAAGAAAAAAAAGACTACTGACCTGCTTACAAGGAGCAAATCCAATCAGCCGATACAAAACGTATAAGAGAGCGGCATTTAGAGAACTTCTGCACAGGCTGCATAGTGTCTCGTTATCTACCGAGGCTTTCGAACGTGAGTCTCACGCAATACAGTTTATAGCAGCCTCAAATGGTTACAACAACGTTTTCGTAAGTAACATTCACAGGGTTACAGTACGAAGGCTAAGTGTGAATCATGATGTGGCACAATTTTCATCCGAACCAAAGACCGTCAGCTCTCTTATCACAGTAGACAACATAGCTGCTACTAGAAAAATGTACCATAGGATTCATTTGTTCCGAGATATTTTTGACAGAACAGACAAATGCCTGGTTTCAAAAAACGTAACCCGGAATAATTATGTTTCTAAGAGCAACGGTCAAAAATTTAGACGTAAGAAACGTATGCTTCGCGATAGGTTTAAGTTATTAGCTGTCTACTGAATCTCTTGTTAGCAATATGACCGAAATATATAGGCCAAACTGGCAGAAGTTTCTCAACTTGGATTAAAGAGCGTACTAATAGCGCGGCACAGGACATCAGATTACTGATATACACGCAGTACGCAAATCATATATGTGGAGAATAAGAGTAACCCTAGTATTTTAGAAGAGATGGAGATTTTCCGAGCCTTACATAAATCCCTTGAGCTCACCTTAAATACCCAGACAAAACTGAGATATAGGAATATTTTAGGAAATTATGACTGACTATTCAGGTAGCCCATTGTCCTTCTTTTTAAACAACTTATTTTGCTGCAGGTAAAAAAGTACAGTTTATAAATTCTCCATTGGTTGTTAACTAGCGTGAAATAATTTCCATTATAAACATTAGTAGTTTGCATCATACGGGATGTACCGTATTATTCATCCACGCATCTTTCATGTTTGTACCACTTTCTCATTTAATCTGTAATTTATTTTTATGTACAGCACCTTCCCCCTCTTTCACGCTTCGCATTTCGGTGCTCTAACCTCACTTTCTCTAGCGCCATCTAAAAAAATGGTTCAAATGGCTCTGAGCACTATGGGACTTAACAGCTATGGTCATCAGTCCCCTAGAACTTAGAACTACTTAAACCTAACTAACCTAAGGACATCACACAACACCCAGTCATCACGAGGCAGAGAAAATCCCTGACCCCGCCGGAAATCGAACCCGGGAACCCGGGCGCGGGAAGCGAGAACGCTGCCGCACGACCACGAGCTGCGGACTAGCGCCATCTCACTGGGTTTTGGGATATCAGGGCCAATGCAGCTTTCCTCATGGCTGCTTGCATAGGGCTCCAACTAGTTCCATGTTCCGTATGGCTGTGCACATATCGCCTCCAACTGATAATATGGTATATTTTTATTGGTGTTTATATACATTTTCACTCGCTTTGAAGGTCTTATTTTGTTCTCTCTGCACCAAATAATGGCTTTATTTTGTTTTAGAGACACCACCTTTTTATCAAGTTGACAAACGCTTCTACCGGGTTCTAATTTATCAGTGACGTGAAGGACGGGAAAGGCTTCAGGTGGTGGTGGTGGTTAGTGTTTAACGTCCCGTCGACAACGAGGTCATTAGAGACGGAGCGCAAGATCGAGTTAGGGAAGGATTGCGAAGGAAATCGGCCGTGCCCTTTCAAAGGAACCATCCCGGCGTTTGAAAGGCTTCAGGACAGCGTAAAATAATCTTGAAGATACAATTTATGTAAGTAAGTAATACACAGGACTATTCTACTCCATGTAACATGTAACAATATTCACGAAGCCAGTGCAAGCCGCCCGTTGTGGCCGTGCGGTTCTAGGCGCTTCAGTCTGGAACCGCGTGACTGCTACGGCCGTAGGTTCGAATCCTGCCTCGGGCATGGATGTGTGTGATGTCCTTAGGTTAGTTAGGATTAAGTAGTTCTATGTTCTAGGGGACTGATGACCACAGATGTTAAGTCCCATAGTGCTCAGAACCAAGCCAGTACAACAACAAAAATATAAAATACTGCCTTTCTAATGCCTATTTAGATCACCTGAGCATGTTTCTAAATTGGCATGAAACCGGTCGTGGTTTTAATAAGAATCTTTCCACAGCTCAGAGCGGCTGTTTTTGCCTTTTTATAAAAATGTTGATCGTTGTTGTTTTTGTCGTCCTCCGAAGATTAACGTTGTTGCACCTGACCCCCACCCTGTTCTATCCTGTCTAAATCTCTTCATTTAGTGGATATATCTACAG
Organism: Schistocerca americana; assembly: GCF_021461395.2. NCBI lineage: Eukaryota > Metazoa > Arthropoda > Insecta > Orthoptera > Acrididae > Schistocerca > Schistocerca americana. Next base: position 404,560,500 of record NC_060121.1, on the reverse strand, counting down.
CTATTTGAAACTGAATGTTGTGTTCAAGTCTTGGTTTCACTCTACAATTGTTATCCTCCCCCTCCCCCGATCTTTACCCACGCCCAGCTCCATTACCAACTTAATTATTTCTTGATGCCTCCACAGTGTGCCCTAACAACGATTCCACTCTTTTTCTCGTTCCATAATTCCCTTTTTTCCTCGTTTCGATTGAGTACTTCTTCTTTACTTACGTGACCTACCCGCCTAGTCTTCAGCGCTCTTTCCCCGACAGTCCAAAAAGTTCCGACACTCAGTTAACGCAAATAGAGAAACTTTAAGACCGTTGCTTTAATGCTGTTCTACATACTTCTCCGCCAATTGTGTATAACGCACGGCACATTTATTCCGGTTGGTTATAATTAAAGTGTAGCTACTCACAGAGATCGTGTGTGGGCTGTAATTATCGTATGGCAGAGACATTTGGTAGATATTCTAATGCATTAAGGGGGGATGTTTGTAAAATTGGTCAAAATGTTGAAATTTTACCAGCAGATAGCTTTGTAGCATGTTAAAAACATTCTCTCTAATTTTCAGAGTTTTATTCGTGCCAAAAATAATACGAAAGCAATTTTGTTTCAACCAATGTGCAGTGCCACGCCCCATTTCTATACGATTCTGTCCTTGTTTTATTATTTCTCACCATCAGAGAAGACATCTGGAGAGTCTATTAGGTTGTGAGGCCTTTTACGATGTGATTAATAGCGATGTCTCAAAGGCATGCTCACATGGTAAAATACAAAAACAAAGCGACAGCTTTAATAACCGCATCTAGAAGAGACGCCCGAACACAACATTTTGCTCATCGGCTATTGTTAAAATTTTCTCATATGATGCTTGCCTGGTGTTTAATGATGGTAACTTTGGAAGAATCAGGATTCTTATAAGACTATCATTTGATGCTCGTTGCTTCATTAAAAACCTGCTGAGGAAATGGTTCAAATGGCTCTGAGCACTATGGGACTTAACATCTGAGGTCATCAGTCCCCTAGAATTTAGAACGACTTAAACCTAACTAACCTAAGGACATCACACACATCCATGCCCGAGGAAGGATTCGAGCCTGCGGCCGTATCGGTCGCGCGGTTCCACATCGTAGCGTCTAGAACCGATCGGCCACCCCGGCCGGCTCTTGCTGAGAAAGATTGATGTTATGGATATTGCTAGTTCTGAAGTATCACTGAAGGATATTGCCAAAATGGAATACTAGAAGGATCAGACTAGAATATATGTCATATAAGACATAGCAAATGTGTTTAAAATGGCTCACGGCCGAAATTAGCTAATAACACGATTTTAATATACCACAGTACAGCCTGCAACGGATAATGTATCCTTTTATTAAACACTTGAGGCTGTGGATCCCCACTGAAGCAAAATCTTTAGGAGAAAAGAACTACATGAAGACCAAAAAGACCAAACGTATGGTAATGGCCATCAATAAGTTAATTGTATCTAGCATAAATGCTAATAAAATCTTTTTTGAGTATTTCCGGCAATTTTCATTTTTCACTGTACAAGGAACATTTTCTGCTGAACTATTACAGAAAACAGATGAATTTGGTACAGACTTTGTAATCACTATAACACAACTTTTTGTGGAACAGAATTTTTCAAAGATCATTGCTGTCACCGTCATTTAAATTTATATGAAATAAATATTGCTATGCGTCATGCACACGAATTTAAAAAATTGTTGCGCGAGTTCTAATACTGACATTAAAAAACTGGCACATTAACTTTTTATCTAATTAATAAGAATACTCTACCACTTTTTGAAAGTGATAAGTTAAGTAACCCTTGAGAAAATGTTCATCGTGTGACACTAAGTGGTTAACAGTATCCAGCAACGTCCTGATCAAATTATTTGACGAAAAAGACTGAAAAAATCCAGATCATAACCAATAACGTAGCGATGATAATTTGTAAAATATAAAACTTAAAGTAGCTTATACATACAAATGTATTCTCTGGTTTTTCTTACATATCCCCCTCCCCCTTAACGCAGAACCGATGCACGCTGGAAAAAAATATATTCCACTTCTGGCCACCAGGTGCAAATATGGTGCTTTAAATGCAAGAGACGGCCGCTGATGCCTAACGTTTCTATGCGCTTCGGTCCGCAACCGCGCTGCTGCTCCGGTCGCAGGTTCGAATCCTGCCGCGGGCATGGGTGTGTGTGTGATGTCCTTAGGTTATTTAGGTTTAAGTCGTTCTAGGTTCAAAATGGGTCAAATGGCTCTGAGCACTATGGGCCTTAACATCTATGGTCATCAGTCCCCTAGAACTTAGAACTACTTAAACCTAACGAACCTAAGGACATCACACACATCCATGCCCGAGGCAGGATTCGAACCTGCGACCGTAGCGGTCACACGGTTCCAGACTGAAGCGCCTAGAACCGCACGGCCACACCGGCCGGCTAAGTCGTTCTAAGTCTAGGGGACTGATGACTTCGAATGTTAAGTCCCATAGTGCTTAGAGCCATTTGAACCATTTTGAATGCAAGAAACACGGATAGAAATGTTTATCTTGTGGATTGAGAACTTAACGTGGGCAGAAAAAGTCAAAGAAGCGAGGAAGGCATAATGTTGATTTTATTTTTCACCGCCGCTTCCACAGTTAGTTCGTACGAGCACTGTAGACGTCCACGACATCCTGTACAGAGCCAAACGTGCACCTGGCGTCAAAATTATTTTGCAGCGTAAATGGGTTCCGCATATCTACCAAGTTTCGCTGCCATTCGTAATTACAGCCCACACTCGACCCCAGTGAATGACTTTACTTTAATTATAACCATCCGAAAAGTCCTTCTTTCCAGTATTGCACAGCTAGCGCGTTACATTGGCTTGAAATGTTCCTCGCGTGATACTACTGACCCTTCAAATGAATTTCTGCACTTTTTCGTTTTGTGGTAGCGCATTGATAATGCCAAGTCTCCTCATCCGTGATAATTTTTTTCCAAAAATAATTGTCCACATTATGCTCTTCCGTCGCCACAGACCCATAAGCGTCGTTGTTTTTATTCGGTAGTCAAAGTATGCGAGACAATCTTTCCACGCATTTTTTTTTTCTTCAAAACATTCTGGACGTTTTTGTATCGAGTATAGCTACAAGTGAAAGTGAAACGTAGGTGACGAACAGTTCAGAGAAGAAATAAATAAAAAATAATACACTGCCGGAAAAAAATCGGAATACCAAGAAAGAGTTGTACGACATAAACGTAAGGTGACAAGCCCGTTTCTACATCTGGAACATGATGTCTGTTCAAATTTTGCGCCAGTCGCATAAAAGTGGTGCTAGTAGCACCACTATGAGGATGGAAATCAGGTTTGCTTTAAATGTACGCTGTAACGGTAGTGACCTTTAGTTACCTTTGAGATTGGACTGGGTGAGTTGATGTTAATCAAGAATGCCTTCAAGAGGACAAAATGCTGTTATCAACACCTCACTCAGTTTGAAAGAGGTCATGTAATAGGGTACCACGTTCCTTCGGCGATACTGCAGAAAGACTTGGCAGGAATGTAGCCACTGTGC